>NC_134360.1:260137254-260357254 GCF_048569485.1 Anomaloglossus baeobatrachus
CTTCTTCGGTAATCATTCTTTATCATTCATCAAACTTTTAAACGGTACTTTGGTGGTCCCAACGGGGACAACTTGCAGCAGGCTCCGCCGACCTCATGGTGCGCTTTCGTCCTCCCCACCCGGCTCTGGGTGGAAGAACACGGGCACCAGCCCCTCCAGCGCATAGCAGGCGCGGCGAGGAAGGGCCGCCCGATACCCGTTATTTCCGCTCCGGGGGATGTAAGTGGCCTCCATGCTATGCAGGGCGACGACTCCCTCGTCCTCCTCCGAAACGGGCTCGATATCAGGCCCGGAGTAGTATCGTCCATCCCTGCGCCAGGCGGGTTGCCGCCAGCTGTCGCAGTCTCCAGGCTCGCCACTCTCTCGGCCACTGCTACGAAGGGGTGTTCGCCCGACGGGCCAGGCGCAGCGCGGTGCACGGGCAAGGAGGACGGAGGCGGCCTGGGGGCCAGGGGTAGACCGGGTCCCTCAGCCGTAACGGTCAGTCCCTCGGGGACACAGGGGCGTGGGTCACTCACCAGCTCCTCCATCATGGCCTCCATTCCATACACCCGGGCAACCGCAGCTACCTCCTCCATCTCCGCAGTCCATTGCTCCATCAGCATACATATCTGACTCTGGTAGTGTCGGCAGATCCCTGCCGTTCGGGCCCTCAGCCATGCCGCTGTTCCGGGCACTGGCTCGGTAGCCTCCGCATAGCTGGGTGGAGCAGACATTCTTTACAGGGGTCAGCGGATCACGGGGTCCCAGCGTCCCTACTTGTATAGCCGCAGGCTACATGCGGCCAGACGCCATTAGTCCCCCTTAGTCTTTTTCCGGCTCCTCCGCTACAGGCGCAGGGTTTCGGCTTTCGCGCCTCCACTGCTCGAGGAGACGCTCGAGCGGGGATTTTTCGCGCCCAAAATGGCGGCTTCACAAATTTTTCAGCCGGACACCTCCAGCGGTCACAAGGCGCACCTCTACCAGACGGCAGAGCGGTAGGATCCTGTTCGTGACGCCAAGTTGTCGCGGGCGGAGGAGGGGACGCTGTGCTCTCCCACTGCTCGGGTCCGGCTGCTGCTGCTGCTGCTCGGTGGTGGCTCAAGCGGTGGGCCGGATCCCGGGGACTCCTCGCCCGTGAGTGAAAAGGGGGATGGTTTTGGGGATTTATACTCCACACGGACACATGTATACTCCACACGGACACATGTATACTCCACACGGACACATGTATGCTCCACACGGACACATGTATACTCCACATGGACACATGTATACTCCACACGGACACATGTATGCTCCACACGGACACATGTATACTCCACACGGACACATGTATACTCCACACGGACACATGTATGCTCCACACGGACACATGTATGCTTCACACGGACACGTGTATGCTCCACACGGACACATGTATACTCCACATGGACACATGTATGCTCCACACGGACACATGTATACTCCACACGGACACATGTATGCTCCACACGGACACATGTATGCTCCACACGGACACATGTATGCTCCACACGGACACATGTATGCTCCACACGGACACATGTATACTCCACACGGACACATGTATGCTCCACACGGACACATGTATACTCCACACGGACACATGTATACTCCACACGGACACATGTATACTCCACACGGACACATGTATGCTCCACACGGACACATGTATGCTCCACACGGACACATGTATGCTCCACACGGACACATGTATACTCCACACGGACACATGGACTGTGTGAAAACACCAATGTGTGACCAAGCCCATTGATTTTAATGGCTCTACGTGAGTCCGTGTCTCTGGTACATGTGAAAACAAACGTCATATGTACAGGAGACAGAGATGTTATGAAGGAGGCCTTCCCTGCATTGCTTATCAAAGATAAGATGGGACAGCATGTTTTCTGTTTGTATTTTTATTTATTCCCTATTCACGTTTGTTTGCAGGGCAATTACCCTAAATTGCTTGTGTTTGCAGCCCTTATGCCCGCTTTACACGCTTCAATAAATCTTTCAATCCGTCGTCGGGGTCAAGTTGTAAGTGACGCACATCCGGCATCGTTCGTGACGTATTTCCGTGTGACACCTACATGCAATCAAGATTGAACGAAAATACGGTGATCGCATACACGTCGTTTATTCCTCATACATTGGACGTTTTGTTGTATGAACCTAGTCAATTGTAACGTGTGACATCCCTCATACGATTTTGATGTCTCAGGCTATGTGCGCAGGTGTGCGCTCTGCACCGCAGCTTCAAAAAGGTCCGCTTCAGAGCGCAGCTGAAAAGCTGCGTTCTGAAGCGCCTCACGATGTCTGTCATTCACTAATCTCTGTCAGTCGGTCACTATCTCTGTCCCTCTCTCTGTCCATGTCAGTCTATCCCTCTTACCCCCTCTCTCATACTCACCGATCTCCAATCCCCGGCCCGGCGCTGCACGGCATTCACACTGCTCCAGCGGCTTTTACTGTTTTGAAAAAGCCGGCCGCCCATTAAACAATCTCTTATTCCCTGCTATCCCCGCCCACCGGCGCCTATGATTGGTTACAGTGAGACATGCCCCCACGCTGAGTGACAGGTGTCACACTGCACCCAATCACAGCAGCCGGTGGGCGTGTCTATACTGTGCAGTGAAATAAATAATTAAATAATTAAAACAAACGGCGTGCGGTCACCCCAATTTTAATACCAGCCAGATAAAGCCATACGGCTGAAGGCTGGTATTCTCAGGATGGGGAGCTCCACGTTATGGGGAGCCCCCCAGCCTAACAATATCAGCCAACAGCCGCCCAGAGTTGCCGCATACATTAGATGCGACAGTTCTGGGACTGTACCCGGCTCTTCCCGATTTGCCCTGGTGCGTTGGCAAATCGGGGTAATAAGGAGTTATTGGCAGCCCATAGCTGCCAATAAGTCCTAGATTAATCATGTCAGGCGTCTCCCCGAGACACCTTCCATGATTAATCTGTAAATTACAGTAAGTAAACACACACACACCCGAAAAATCATTTATTAGAAATAAAAACACAAACATATACCCTGCTTAACCACTTTAATCAGCCCCAAAAAGCCCTCCATGTCCGGCGTAATCCAGGATGGTCCAGCGTCGCTTCCAGCGCAGCTGCATGGAGGTGACCGGAGCTGCAGCAGACACAGCCGCTCCGGTCACCTCCTCACAGCTAATGAAGACAGCCGGCGATCAGCTGAGCTGTCACTGAGGTTACCCGCTGTCACTGGATCCAGCGATGGATCCAGCGGTGGATGCAGCGGTGGCCGCGGGTAACCTCAGTGACAGCTCAGCTGATCGCGCTACTCACCTCAGCTGCTGCGTGGAGGTGAGAGGAGCAGCGGTGAGTAGCGCGATCAGCTGAGCTGTCACTGACGTTACCCGTGGCCACCGCTGCATCCACCGCTGGATCCAGTGACAGCGGGTAACCTCAGTGACAGTGACTCGCCCACCCCAGGGCTATGGGACACCCGGTGCCGGGCCGGACTAGTCCGGGGGTAATCAGTGGTGGCGGGGCCCGACTCCGTGGCCCTGCTGGGTGTCAGTTAAATATGGCTGATGACTTGGGGTTTGTGTTCATGACGCCACCTGTGGTATGCGGCTATTAAGCCACTGCTGCTGTGTGAGGCCTCCGGGGTGATGATATGGCAGCAATGGTGGTATTGCTCCCCACAGGTGGAGCGGTGCCCCGGGGACACTGTTGGTGCTTATTCGTGTCTATGCAGAGAAATAACTGAGGCAACACCAGGGGTGCAGTTTCAAGGTCTTTACTCACAGTTCTTGTCAAGGCCTGCAGGAGCCTTTGGACTGCTGGGACCACCGTCAGGGACCTCCGCCGATCCCGGGTAGATCTGGGGGTTGATGCCAGTGCACCCCTCTAATTGTGTCCTTTCTCAGCTGACTTCACTGGCCACCAGCTCTGAAGCTATCTGTGGCCCTGGAATCCCTTCGTTCCCTGCTTGGTGTCACCTGGACCCTCCGAGTCCCAGGGTCTTCATCAGGAAGCGTCACTTTCTTCTTTCTTTAGCTCCTGCCTGACTAGAGCTCTTCTTCTACTCTCTGTTTCTCTCCTTCTCTGTTGCTTTCTTTCTCTGTTGCGGACACTCTGAATTCACAGAGCTCCTTTCTCTTTCACAGCTACATGCTGGCTCCTCACTCTCTCACTCTCTGAGGTAAACTGAAACTCTGACCTTCCTCTCTGCTCTACACTCGGACACTCGGCTGGCTCTCCCCACCCCCCGGTTGCTAAGCTACCACCCTATGGGAGCAGGGAAGGGTCTTACGACCCCTCCCAGCATGCAGCATGGGAGGGTTACTGCCACTATCCCTTGTCCCAGTGTGTGCCTAGCAATGGGTGTAGTGCAGTTTTACCTGTAAACTGGCATGTACCCCCTTCCTTACCCAGGATGGGACATCACACCTCTGACTGGGGTGCAATGTCTCTGTGGTGACGGAAGCCTCAGGGGCGCCACACTCCCCCACAGCGAATCCCAGGACGTCCTCGGGCTGAAACAACAAAAATAATGGAAGAAACTGCAAAATTTAGTTATGCATAAAACATTAAAACTTTAGGACATTACATCCCTTTATGGGAGGCACATAAATAACACATTCACCGGGGACCACATTCCAGTCCAGTGGCCCAGTAACACATAAACAGGGGGGGGGTCATCTTCAAAAAGAACAGGGGACAAGGATTCAGGAATAGGGTGTCATCTTCGAAAAGAACAATGGGCAGACATTCAGGGGCTATGTACTGTCCTGACTCCATTAACTCCTTGTCGTCCTCCACCAGGGGCTCCGACCCTTGATGGCGCCCACTGGGACTCCGACCCAGCGGCGGTCAACAAGTCAGACAAGGTCCTCCTCCTTCCACCTCTTGTGCTGGGTGGCGTCTCCTGGAGAACTTAGGGACGTTCAACAAAGGCAGGAGGCACTATTTCTGGAGCAGGTCCTTTAAAACTTTCAACTCGGACGTTTAACTTCAGGGGTTATATACAGTTCAGCATCTTCTTTCCTTCTTCATTACTTGTGAGGATAGATGCGGGTGTCCCACTCCGGCATTGCTCCAGGCAGCGGGTAGGCCGAGGAGATCATCATCTGCGTCTCCTGAGTGCTGGTCGCTGGCCTACTACGGGGCTCTGCAGCCTGGGTAGGAGTGGGGCTGCTGCGGGGTGATGGTATCGGAGCTGCGTCCTCCTCTGGATGTTCAGGGGTCTGCTCTTTAGCCACAACAGTTGCTGGGATAGACGGCGTTGCGGCCTGGTCTGATCTGGCCGGATAGGGTGTTTCTGCGCCGGACGTCTCAGCAGGGACTTCAGTCAGGGTCGCAGCATGGACCTCAATGGGCATCGCAGCAGAGACTTCAATGGGCATCGCAGCAGAGACCCCAGTCGGGATCACAGCAGGGATCGCATTCGGGATCGCAGCAGGGATCGCACTCGGGATCGCACTCGGGATCGCAGCGGGGATCGCGGCGGGCATCGCAGTGGCCTCTGGTAGTAACGCCGGCGGGGTCAGCACACCCGATCAGGCAGGGGCAGTATAGGACTCACCCAGGGTTAGGCCGGAGATGCTCTGCAGCAGGATCGCCATCGCTGGTGTGGGCTCCGGATGGTCGTGGGCGGCACCTCCACACAGGCCTTGCTGCACAGACACCTGCAGCTTCCTCATGGCCAGCACCATCTCCTTTCCCCACACGGCTGTCTCCCGTCCGCTCTGCTCGTTCATCCTGTCAGCCGTTCCCCCGACTTCAGCCTCCAGCTCAGCGGCGGTCACAGGCCTGATCCAGGTGAGCTCCTCCTGGCCTCCGCTTGCAGGAGCCATCTTCTTTCTTCCTCGATACAGCAGCATTCTTAGCGCGCCATTTTTCTCTCCTCCGCTCTGCATAGCGGGCACTGCTTCGCGCTCTTTTGCCAAGACCAAGGGGGCGGGGCTTCTCTTTGCGCCCTTTCTTCTGACATGCCCCCCTTCTTCCCGCTCTCAGCAGCGCTAATGGCAGCGGTTTCCACAGTAAAACACACACTCTTTTTAAAGGCGCACAGTACCCGGTGGGCGCCGGGCACGAGGTCCTGTTCGTGACGCCAAAATTGACTCGCCCACCCCAGGGCTATGGGACACCCGGTGCCGGGCCGGACTAGTCCGGGGGTAATCAGTGGTGGCGGGGCCCGACTCCGTGGCCCTGGTGGGTGTCAGTTAAATATGGCTGATGACTTGGGGTTTGTGTTCATGACGCCACCTGTGGTATGCGGCTATTAAGCCGCCGCTGCTGTGTGAGGCCTCCGGGGTGATGATATGGCAGCAATGGTGGTACTGCTCCCCACAGGTGGAGCGGTGCCCCGGGGACAATGTTGGTGCTTATTCGTGTCTGTGCAGAGAAATAACTGAGGCAACACCAGGGGTGCAGTTTCAAGGTCTTTACTCACAGTTCTTGTCAAGGCCTGCAGGAGCCTTTGGACTGCTGGGACCACCGTCAGGGACCTCCGCCGATCCCGGGTAGATCTGGGGGTTGATGCCAGTGCACCCCTCTAATTGTGTCCTTTCTCAGCTGACTTCACTGGCCACCAGCTCTGAAGCTATCTGTGGCCCTGGAATCCCTTCGTTCCCTGCTTGGTGTCACCTGGACCCTCCGAGTCCCAGGGTCTTCACCAGGAAGCGTCACTTTCTTCTTTCTTTAGCTCCTGCCTGACTAGAGCTCTTCTTCTACTCTCTGTTCCTCTCCTTCTCTGTTGCTTTCTCTGTGCGGACACTCTGAACTCACAGAGCTCCTCTCTCTTTCACAGCTACATGCTGGCTCCTCACTCTCTCACTCTCTGAGGTAAACTGAAACTCTGACCTTCCTCTCTGCTCTACACTCGGCTGGCTCTCCCCACCCCCCGGTTGCTAAGCTACCACCCTATGGGAGCAGGGATGGGTCTTACGACCCCTCCCAGCATGCAGCATGGGAGGGTTACTGCCACTATCCCTTGTCCCAGTGTGTGCCTAGCAATGGGTGTAGTGCAGTTTTAACTGTGAACTGGCATGTACCCCCTTCCTTACCCAGGATGGGACATCACACCTCTGACTGGGGTGCAATGTCTCTGTGGCGACGGAAGCCTCAGGGGCGCCACAACAGCTCAGCTGATCGCGCGGCTGTCTTCATTAGCTGTGTGGAGGTGACAGGAGCGGCTGTGTCTTCTGCAGCTCCGGTCACCTCCATGCAGCAGCGCTGGAAGCGACGCTGGACCATCCTGGATTACGCCGGACATGGAGGGCTTTTTGGGGCTGATTAAATTGGTGAACCAGGGTATATGTTTGTGGTTTTTTTTTATAATAAAGGATTTTTTTGGGGGTGTGTGTTTATTTACTGTAATTTACAGATTAATCATGGAGGGTGTTTCATAGACGCCTGACATGATTAATCTAGGACTTATTGGCAGCTATGGGCTGCCAATAACTCCTTATTACCCCGATTTGCCAACGCACCAGGGCAAATCGGGAAGAGCCGGGTACAGTCGCTTGTTTTAATTATTTAATTATTTATTTCACTGCACAGTATAAACACGCCCACCGGCTGCTGTGATTGGGTGCAGTGTGACACCTGTCACTCAGCGTGGGGGCGTGTCTCACTGTAACCAATCATAGGTGCCGGTGGGCGGGGAAAGCAGGGAATACGAGATTGTTTAATGGGCGGCCGGCTTTTTCAAAACAGTAAAAGCCACCGGAGCAGTGTGAATGCCGTGCCGCGCCGGTGATCGGGGATCGGTGAGTATGAGAGAGGGCTGCTCAATTCACTTACTCAGGGGATTAGCGGTCACCGGTGAGTCCTTCACAGGTGACCGCTAATCAGGACGCGACACAGACAGAGCCGCAGCATGACAATGAAGTCGGGTGAGGTTCACCCGAGTTCATTCTGACAGTGCAGCTCTGTCTGTGTCTGCTGTCATCTGCCATTCAGCTCTGCTACATGGCTGTCTGTGTCTGCTGTCATCTGCCATTCAGCTCTGCTACATGGCTGTCTGTGTCTGCTGTCATCTGCCATTCAGCTCTGCTACATGGCTGTCTGTGTCTGCTGTCATCTGCCATTCAGCTCTGCTACATGGCTGTCTGTGTCTGCTGTCATCTGCCATTCAGCTCTGCTACATGGCTGTCTGTGTCTGCTGTCATCTGCCATTCAGCTCTGCTACATGGCTGTCTGTGTCTGCTGTCAGCGGCCATTCAGCTCTGCTACATGGCTGTCTGTGTCTGCTGTCACCGGCCATGTAGCAGAGCTGAATGGCAGATGACATAGTAAAAACGCATCCCTACACATTACACACGCTTGGCAAGTCAATAAATTAAAAAAAAAAAAAAGGGTGCCCAATGCATATGTAAGGGGTAGTCGGACCCCTGGTAGTGAAGGAGCGGTTTTTCCCCCCTGAAGACGCCACAGTAGTATGGTGGCAAATTGTAAATGTTGATGGTAAAATGTTACCTGTCATAAACTGTTTCCCCACTAGGTGCCAGTGTAGAGCAGTGGTTCCCCTGGTAACAGTGGCAGGGAAGGAAGGGGCAGGGCAGCCTAGGTGGGGAAGGAAGGGTTCTGAATGCAGAGTCCAGTGCAGTGAGATGTGAGAGGCGAGCAAGCTCGGTCTGAGGTGACGGGGCAGAGTGTGGGAGTGAGACGAGGCAGTCAGCCTGAGTGAGTACTCTTGGCTAGAAATCAGAGGAAACCCATGAGAAACGGTGGAAGAGTTGGGACTAGTCCGGAGCCGGTGGTGTGTACTAGAGTGGAGTGCAGCTATCAGGGTTATAACAAGTGGCCCCTGCAGGCGAAGGTTAGTGCCCTGACAAAGAAGTGGAGAGGTGAGAACTTATCCAGAGCCGGTAGTGTGTGCTGGATCTGCCCTACAGTAAATCCGGGTTAGAGCGCAGCTACTAGGGGGTTAACGTATGTCCCCTGCAGGCAAAGGAAAGTGCCCGTAGAGAAAAAGGAAACCGTTTTCGTAGAAAAGGACTTGTAACTTGTAACGTACTAAAGTAAGCCTGCTGCAAACAGAAAGATGGAAGCTTTGTTTAATAAATCGGTGTTTGGTTTATCTGCTGCCTGCAATTGTCTCTTTCCTGAAAGTGAAGAAGGAGCTGGAGAGCACAGAAAGAACGCTGTCATGAATGGGCCCCATGCATCCACACTCTGCCCCAACAACACACCTGTATTGCAAGTGACGGCCGGGCCGGGGTTTAGCCTGCGGCCCACAAGGCGAGGGGACCCGACTACACCCCCTGAGGCGCCCCCTGCCCCCGTTACACATACGTCACGGAACACATGATCTAAAGGATTGCACACAAAATTGATCAATTTAACATAGACTACTAACGCACGTGTGACAGCAAATGAATGACCTACGTGCAATCTCATTCAATCGCATATGTGACCTGGGCGTGTCACATCGCATACGAGATCGCACACCTAATTGTAAGGTGTAAAGCTGGCTTTAGGCTAAAGTGTCCACGGGAGACTGTATCTGCGGATTTTTCTGCATCAAAATCCGCAGCTTTCCTGCAAAATCCGCAGGTGCGGATTTGCCGCTGATTTGGCGCGGATTTGATGCGGATTTTGCGATTTTTTTTTTTTTTTTTCCAATTTTAAAGGCAAAATTCGGATGAAAATCCGCAACAATAAGGCTATTGACATGCTGCAGATTTTGCCGCACGAAAATCCGCATGATTTCCGCTGCGGGAAAATCCGCAGCGTGGACACAGCATTTCCAAAGTGCCATAGAAATGGCTGGGGAGTAGCTGTGCTGCAGATTTTTGGAAAATCCGCGGCTTTTCCGCGAGAAATCCGCGGCAAAATCCGCGCATTTTCCGCAGCGTGGGCACATAGCCTTAGCCCTTACTACAGTACAGCCATTTTACAACACAGACGTTCAGGTCTCCATTGACTTATATGAGGTCCAGGTGCCAAACTAGACTTTTAATGGCACCCCCAGCTGAACCCAACAAACCTGAACTTCCCCAGATCCGCTCAGCTCTAGTTATAGGGCTTTATAAGATGACAATTCATTTGATTAATTGTTATCACCTGTTCTATTATTTTAGGAAGCTTAAACCTCTCCCATTCCTGCTGGGGAAGGGCAACAAGAAAGGCAGGTATGCACAGAAGGAGTAGGCGTATGACCTGTGTAAGGATATGGTTCTGTCGTGGGTGGGGGACAGACCACAACCGCTTGAGGCGCTCGGATCTGGGGCTTGCGCAGTCGCCCACGAGTGAAAAGTGGTTATTTACAGGGTACAGAGTCTGTCAGTGACGCCACCTGTGGGTTGCGGTGAGGGATGGTGATGTTGACCTAGGGATTCTACCCTACCCGTGGAGGAGATCCCACCTTGCTGCCCCGGGCACTCACATACAAGGCAGCGGAGGTGTCCCCATCCCTCATCACAACTCCTGGGTGGTGTCACTGACAAATACTGTCCCCTTGTCACTCGTGGGCGACGGATGTCTGCATGAGCCCTGGATCCGGCTGCCACTCGAGCCACCGCCTGCATCCAAGTGCCCCCTTGGTTGTGGTCTGTCCCTCGCCTGCGGCGCAGACAGCAAAGGAGATGGAGAAAGTGATCCCTTCATCTATTTTGCAGCTGTGATCTGATCACATCAGTCGCATGACCCTCGGATGACGCTCGCAGCAGAGGGTCATTAGCATATAGCTTCCGAAGCTCTCACACAAGTGGAACCAATGGCTAAAGGTACCGTCACACTAAGCGACGCTCCAACAACCTGACCTGGCAGGGATCGCTGGAGCGTCGCTACTGGTTGCTGGTGAGCTGTCACACAGCCAGATCTCACCAGTGACCAGCCAGCAGTGATGCATGGAAGCGATGCTGCGCTTGGTAAATATCTGGTAACCAACCTGATATTTACCTTGGTTACCAGCGCACACCGCTTAGCGCTGGCTCCCTGCACTCCTAACCAGAGTACACATCGGGTTAATTACCCGATGTGTACTCTGGCTACGCGTGCAAGGAGCCGGCACTGACAGTGTGAGAGCGGCGGACGCTGGTAACGAAGGTAAATATCGGGTAACCAAGGAAAGGGCTTCTTGGTTACCCGATGTTTACCTTGGTTACCAGCGTCCGCAGAAGCCGGCTCCCTGCTCACTGCACATTCAGTTGTTGCTGTCTCGCTGTCACACACAGCGATGTGCGCTTCACAGCGGGAGAGCAGTGACTAAAAAATGGCCCAGGACATTCAGCAACAACCGGTGACCTCACAGCAGGGGCCAGGACATTCAGCAACAACCGGCGACCTCACAGCAGGGGCCAGGACATTCAGCAACAACCGGCGACCTCACAGCAGGGGCCAGGACATTCAGCAACAACCGGCGACCTCACAGCAGGGGCCACGACATTCAGCAACAACCGGTGACCTCACAGCAGGGGCCAGGACATTCAGCAACAACCGGCGACCTCACAGCAGGGGCCAGGACATTCAGCAACAACCGGCGACCTCACAGCAGGGGCCAGGACATTCAGCAACAACCGGCGACCTCACAGCAGGGGCCAGGACATTCAGCAACAACCGGCGACCTCACAGCAGGGGCCAGGACATTCAGCAACAACGGGCGACCTCACAGCAGGGGCCAGGACATTCAGCAACAACCGGCGACCTCACAGCAGGGGCCAGGACATTCAGCAACAACCAGCGACCTCCCAGCAGGGGCCAGGACATTCAGCAACAACCGGCGACCTCACAGCAGGGGCCAGGACATTCAGCAACGACCAGCGACCTCACAGCAGGGGCCAGGACATTCAGCAACGACCAGCGACCTCACAGCAGGGGCCAGGACATTCAGCAACGACCGGCGACCTCACAGCAGGGGCCAGGACATTCAGCAACGACCAGGGGCCAGGACATTCAGCAACGACCAGCGACCTCACAGCAGGGGCCAGGACATTCAGCAACGACCGGCGACCTCACAGCAGGGGCCAGGACATTCAGCAACGACCGGCGACCTCACAGCAGGGGCCAGGACATTCAGCAACGACCGGCGACCTCACAGCAGGGGCCAGGACATTCAGCAACGACCGGCGACCTCACAGCAGGGGCCAGGACATTCAGCAACGACCGGCGACCTCACAGCAGGGGCCAGGACATTCAGCAACGACCGGCGACCTCACAGCAGGGGCCAGGACATTCAGCAACGACCGGCGACCTCACAGCAGGGGCCAGGACATTCAGCAACGACCGGCGACCTCACAGCAGGGGCCAGGACATTCAGCAACGACGGGCGACCTCACAGCAGGGGCCAGGACATTCAGCAACGACGGGCGACCTCACAGCAGGGGCCAGGACATTCAGCAACGACGGGCGACCTCACAGCAGGGGCCAGGACATTCAGCAACGACCGGCGACCTCACAGCAGGGGCCAGGACATTCAGCAACGACCGGCGACCTCACAGCAGGGGCCAGGACATTCAGCAACGACCGGCGACCTCACAGCAGGGGCCAGGACATTCAGCAACGACCGGCGACCTCACAGCAGGGGCCAGGACATTCAGCAACGACCGGCGACCTCACAGCAGGGGCCAGGGTGTTGCTGGATGTCACACACAGCGACATCACTAGCGACATTGCTGCTACATCACAAAAGTCGTGCCTCAGCAGCGATGCTGCTAGCGATGTTGCTTGGTGTGACGGTACGCTTAGACTGTCTTGTGGATATTGGTTTACATACAAAGTAAAAGTTGCATCTTTGACAATTTACTAAACTTTTTTTTTTTTTTTGTCATGAAAGTGATCCCACACGATGGAGAGTAACCGGCTGTTGATACTCGTCGTAATCCTCGGTCTCAGCTCTACAGGTAATCAATTTATTTCCCATCTTCCTATATCTGCAATCTAAAATATTTTGCAATAGGCAAATTTAATTTCTGCAAAAACAAGTATAGTGGCACAAATACGTATATAGTGTCCAACAGACTGTGGTGTTCAAAGGAAGGCTTTAATCAACCGCTCAGAAATTAACTGCTGTAGAAGTAACTCTTATTCTGTATCAACATTTCTCAAGCGGTGAGCCGTGGCCCACAATTAGTCTCTGATCCGGGGTATTTCAGCTGAACAAAAAGCCTCATTTGACCCTTCCAATAAAGTGGCTTAGATTTCTAGACCTCCTCTGTACTCACAAGAAGGGTTCAAACCCGCCATTAGATACAAGAGAACCTGGCACACCAAATCTGAATACAAGGCCTTTACTATACAGGGAATCCTAAAAAATTAGACACTCTAGGTGTGTGTGTGTGTGTGTGTGTGTGTGTGTCTTATCCCTTTCCTCCTGATTAAGAGGGAAAACTGCTGCATTATTGAAAGAAGCAACATTTCAACTCTTTAGTGTTTGGTTTTTTTTTGTTTTTCGACTGGAAAAAAGATGTTTGGTGAATTAACTTTATTTAAAACACATGCTGTAAAATGATAAAAAATACACTTTTTTTTTTTTTTTCCTAATGCCAAGTTCAGGTTTTGCGACTGAAAAGAAAACACACAAACTCAGTGTGAAGAAAGCCTCAGTGCACTCATTGCTTCCACCCCATGTTTTCCCTATCTCAATGGTTAAAAAGCACTTTTTTTTTTTTTTTTTTTTCCATACAGGAAAAAATCTGCTACATGTGAACATAGTCTTAGGGGTGCTTCACACATAGCGAGATCGCTACCGAAATCGCTTCTACGGCACGGTTTTGGTGACTCAATAGTGACCTCATTAGCGATCTGGCCCCTGCTGTGAGATCGCTGCTCGTTACACACAGCCCTGGTTCGTTTTCTTCAAAGGCGCTCTCCCGCTGTGACACACAGATCGCTGTGTGTGACAGCGAGAGAGCGACAAATGAAGCGAGCAGGGAGCAGGAGCCGGCAGCTGCGGTAAGCTGTAACCAGGGTAAACATCGGGTAACAAAGGTGGTTACCCGATATTTACCTTAGTTACCAGCCTCCGCAGCTCTCACGCTGCCTGTGCTGCCGGCTCCGGCTCTCTGCACATGTAGCTGCTGTACACATCGGGTTAATTAACCCGATGTGTCCTGTAGCTAGGAGAGCAAGGAGCCAGCGCTCAGTGTGCGCTGCTCTCTGCGCATGTTGCAGCACAGCGACGCGTGTCGTTATGAGCACTGCTTCGGCTGCTGTGTTTGACAGCTAAGCAGCGATCATAACAGCGACTTACAAGGTCGCTGTTACGTCACAGAAAACGGTGTTGTTTCTCCTGGCAGGTTGATGGTGACTGCCTTTCCCTGCACCTATGTACGGTTGATGGTTCCGATGGGTTCCCACCGGTAACCCGCTCCCCAGCTTGGATGTGGCCTGGAGGAGCCCCTTTTTGCCCGCAGGCTCTGGCCCTGAGAAACGGTTGCCTTGGCGGTGGCGGTGTCTCCCTCTTCTGGTTGGACTGTTGCCTTCTGTCGGGACTTGGCTGTTTGGAAACCCAGGAGGTCCCCTTCACTAACGGATTTGGCAAATTCACGGCGACTCCTAGCCTTGCCGGGGTCCGCAAGCCCCTGCCAGATGGTGCTGACTTCTCTTTGTGTACCGGTCCGGTACTGCCGGGCCACCGCCCGTCCACGGTCCTTACGGTAACTCAGATAGGCCACTCCTGCAGACGGTCACCACCGTCTGCCAACCTTGCTGTACCGCCCGGGCCACACACCCGGACGCTGTCAGTTAGTTGCTCCACTACTACACTTTCCCCCTTCCACTTTCACTGTCCAAACTAGACTGTCTGTCTGCTTTTTCCGCCTCCAGGACTGTGAACTCCTCGGTGGGCGGGACCAACCGCCTGGCCCACCCCCTGGTGTGAACATCAGCCCCTGGAGGAAGGCAACAAGGGTTTTGTGCCTGACTTCGGTGTGCCTGCTGGGAGTGTGGGGTGTGTAGGTGTTGTGCTCTGAGGTCCCTGGCTTGTCCAGGGGGCTACAGCAGTGTCCTCCTACTACGTCTGGATTATGGCGTTGGGGTCAGCACTGTGACGCGAGTGTGGCGCCTTGGACTAGCCAGGTCGTCACAGGTAAAACGCACGCACGCGCAACACTAGCCGCACGCGCAACACTAGCCGCACGCGTAACACTAGCCGCACGCGTAACACTAGCCGCACGCGTAACACTAGCCGCACACACAAACACGTAACACTAGCCACACACGCGCACACACACACGCGTAACACTAGCCGCACGCGTAACACTAGCCGCACGCGTAACACTAGCCGCACGCGTAACACTAGCCGCACACACACACACGTAACACTAGTCACACACGCGCACACACACACGCGTAACACTAGCCACACACACACACACGCGCGCACACACACACGCGTAACACTAGCCACACACACACACACACACGTAACACTAGCCACACGCGCGCGCGCACACACACACGCACGGGTAACACTAGCCACACACACGTAACACTAGCCACGCGCGCGCGCACACACGTAACACTAGCCACACACACACACACACACACACACGTAACACTAGCCACACGCACACACACACACACGTAACACTAGCCACACGCACACACACACGTAACACTAGCCACACGCGCGCACACACACACACACACGTAACACTAGCCACACACGTAACACTAGCCACACACGTAACACTAGCCACACGCACACACACACGTAACACTAGCCACACGCACACACACACACACACGTAACACTAGCCACACGCACACACACACACACGTAACACTAGCCACACGCACACACACACACGTAACACTAGCCACACGCACACACACACACGTAACACTAGCCACACGCACACACACACACACACACACACGTAACACTAGCCACACGCACACACACACACGTAACACTAGCCACACACACACACACACACACGTAACACTAGCCACACACACACACACACACACACACACGTAACACTAGCCACACGCACACACACACACACACACACGTAACACTAGCCACACACACACACACGTAACACTAGCCACACACACACACACGTAACACTAGCCACACACACACACACACACACGTAACACTAGCCACACACACACGTAACACTAGCCACACACACACACACACGTAACACTAGCCACACACACACACACACGTAACACTAGCCAAACACAAAAACCTTGTTGCCTCCCTCCAGGGTCTGATGTCCACACAAGTTGGGGCGGAACCAAGCGTTTGGCCCCACCCACCAAGGAGTTCACAGGCCTGGAGGCGGGAAAAGAGACAGAACAGTTCAGGAGGTTGAAGTGAGAGGAGTAAAGTGGAGAGTGTCTGGGTTTGTGGCCCAGGCACAGACAACAAGGTTGGCAGCCGGTGGTGGCCGTCTGCAGGAGTGGTGAATCAACGCGAAACTGTAGGACCGGGGTCGGGCGGTGGCCCGCCGGTACCGACCAGGGAGCGAAGTGAAGCCAGCACACACCGGCAGGGCCATCGGCCCCCGACTAGGCTTGGAGTCGCCGTCAACAGTCAAATCCGAGTGTGACAGGAAACCCCTGGGGTTCCTAACAGCCAAAGACACGTTAGAAGGCAACCGTCCGCACTGTGAGGGTATACAGCTACCGCCTAAGGCTAGAGACTCAAGGGCCAGCGCCTGCGGGCAAAGGGGCTCCTCCAGCATCCATACACCGGGGAGCGGACTACCGTTGGGGACCCATCGTAGTCAAAACAGTACACAAAGGTGCAGGGGAAGACATCCGCCATCACCTGTCTGGGGAGAGACACAGCAGCCGGCTGCGGGACCTGTCCATCCAGCCGTTTGGTTTACTGGTTTGGTTGGAGACTTTGTGCATCTCTTGCTGAGTGAGTACACCCGTGCCATCCGGCACCGTGCCGTGCTGTGCTGACCCTGCACCTCACCTACCCTGCCTCCCCGTCTCACCCCTGGGCTCCGGAACCACCGACCCCCTACCCACTGAGGGGAAAAACAACATCCCAGCTGCTCCCCACCATCGCTCCCGGGATCCCCGTCGCCAGCAGCGGTGGTGCCCATCTTCACCACGACCCGTGGGTGGTGTCACGGACTAAATCCCCCAAACCAACCACCCCTTTCACTCACGGGCGAGGAGCGCCGCTTGAGTCCCCGGATCTGGCCCACCGCTCGAGCCACCGAGCAGCAGCAGCGCCGGACCCGAGCGTTAGCGAGTGCAGCGTCCCCTCCGCCCGCGACATGGGCAGCGCAGCCACGTGACCCGGGGCGTAGTCACGTGGCCTGGCATCATGATCACGTGCATCCGGCGTCCTGACATCATGGTCACATGACCTTATGGTGCGGTCATGTGACCGGACATCAACATGGGAAATGCGTACCGCACAGGGCTTATGTGGGATCCCTGGGCAGCAGCGGCCTTTTCCGCTGGGTTAGGCAGCCGGCAGAGCACAGGGCTGAGCTAGGCCCAGAGCCTTGGACACCGGAGCAGAGTCGGAGCTGGATCTTGAACTGAGGATTGGGGCCACGCCAGGGCAGGTACCCTGTGGTCCAGGAGCTGAGCCGAGGGTTGATGGCTATGTGGCGCCCTAGCCTAGCCAGGTCATCACAGAACACACAAACACCCCACCCCCATTAGACAGGGACACCAGCCAAACACAAAATCCTTGTTGCCTCCCTCCAGTGTCTGATGTCCTCACCAGGTGGGGCGGAGCCAAGCTGTTGACCCCACCCACCGAGGAGTTCACAGGCCTGGAGGCGGGAAAAGTGGCAGATGAGTTGAGGAGGTTGAAGTGTGAGGAGTAAACACTTGGGTGTCTGGGTTGTGGCCCAGGCACTAACAGCAAGGTTGGCAGATGGTGGTGGCCGTCTGCAGGAGTGGTGGAGCAACGCGGAACCGTAGGACCGGGGTCGGGCGACAGCCCACCGGTACCGACCGGGGAGCGGAGTGAAGCCAGCACACACAGGCAGGGCCATCGGACCCCGACCAGGCTTGGAGCCGCTGACAATAGTCAGATCCCTGCACCTCACTGACCCTGCCTCCCCGTCACATCATCGGGCCTCGGGACCACCGCCCCCCCCCTCCCTCTACCCACGGGGGAAAACAACATCCCAGCTGCTCCCTACCATCGCTCCCGGGATCCCCGTCACCAGCAGCGGTGGTGCCCATCTTCATCACAACCCGTGGGTGGCGTCACGGACTAAATCCCTCAAACCAACCACCCCTTTCACTCACGGGTGAGGAGCGCCGCTCGAGTCCCCGGATCCGGCCCACCGCTCGAGCAGCAGTCGCAGCAGCGCCGGACCCGAGCGTTAGTGAGCGCAGCAGCGGCAGCGTCCTCCCCGCCCGCGACAGCTACCTTGTCACCAACCTGGAGCAGAAGTTGGGGAAAATCTCAAAAGTGGCCTCTAGCCTGGGCAGTTGGTCGATCTCGTTGGTGGAGCTGACAAGGTAATGGCGCTGCTTGAGGCGGTGGAGGATACGTGACGGCTGTCTCGGGACACCTTGGAGTCAGCCTGGTAAGATTTTAGGGTTCACTTGCACCTCGTATTATGCTTTTTGTTGTAGGTGGTGGGGTGTGTTGGTAATGCATCACGTTTCTGGTTTGTGTCATGGCGGTTGTGGGGGTAGGTTTGTTTAAGTGTTTGGTCCTGGGGAGGGTACGGTTGATTAGGGGACTTTGCCCTGCAGTGGGCTTAAGTTCTGCTTGGCATTAGTGGTACGTTACACTTGGGTGCGGGGGTTAAGAATAGGAGCTATGGTTCTCGGGTAGGGAGGCACCTTGTCGTGGTATGGTTATGGTCAGGCTTCGTAAGGGAGGATTTTGGAGGTCTGGTGGGCTGGTTTTGGTGGCACTTCACTGGCGGGTCAAGTGAGTCAAAGGTCCTGAGTCTGAGCTTGTTGAGGGTCCTAAGGAAGTTTGGTGGATGTGTTTATTTGCCGCGCCTATGGTGACTTTGCAGTATTTTCTGGGATGGGGGGTTATACGCAGGCAGTTCACTGACATGGTGTGCTGTTCTGGGTCATCAGGTTGGCATGCGAATGTATGCTACAGCAGATGGGGATTCTACAGTTTCTTTGGGGCTTCTGGAAGGGTAAAGGCAAATACGACTTGAGTTAAAGTAAATTTAAAAAAAAAAAAGTGGACCCAGGAGGGCGGGTATCGGGTGCCACTGTCCTGATCGGGTTAACAAAGGTGGCGGAGTTGTTGTGTGGATTTTGGTCTACAGTAGCCTGTGGTTGGTTGTTGTGATCCTAACTACGGAAGAGTTTGAGCCTGGTCAGTCGGTGGGCGCTTGAGTCCCTTTCTTACCGCAGTTGACGGTGGGGATGCTCTGTGGAAGGAATGCTAAGGATTTGGGGTGGAATTGTGGTGTCGTACTTAGAGTACAGTTGTAAAATTTCCTGAGTAGGGGATCTGTGTCAGTTGTCCAATGTGACTGTGCGGTGGTATTGTCATGCAAGCTGGATGAGTTATCCTTCTGGCTACGATGCAGTTGGGCCGCCAGTTGGCAGTGTTTGGGTTTTTCTCTGGCAAGGTGGTTGTGGGTGGCTAAGCATCAGGTGGATTCTAGTTTTGCTCAGGGGTTGTTAATATTCAGTTTGTGTTCTGCATAGTTTGGTTTGTTTTGGGTTAGGGTAAAAAGTGGGGGTTGGTTTGGACACTACATAGGTCTGAATCGTGTGGTTGGTCTTCGGGCCCAGCTGGGGCTCCAACATGTTCCTGAGTGCACTCGGGCGATCGAGCTATTGTGCAGTGTTTCATTATTTTGCCGGGTTATTCCGAGGGCCAGTTGTCTGTGTAGCAGTGGCTGGGTATTGGAGTAGATTCTGGTATTCTGTAAGGTTCCTGGTTGGCAGTTAACTTTGGAGCGCTGTCCGTTGCCACGGGTCTCTTGATCACCTAAATAGTTTCACCTGCATGATTTGCAGTCCTTTGCGGGGTTAGCTGATGCTGCTGGTAGGCTTCTGCCCAGTGGGAGATTTTTCTCACCGATTGGCCCATGCAACAGTAGTGGGGATTCCTCGTTGGCATTTTGTAGGTGCGTGGGTGAAGCGAAAGTGGACTGCATAATGCGGTTCTACTTTTTGGACATGGCAAGGTACAGTCACTGGGGTGCTAAAAGATCATTTCAACAAAGACCGGGGTTTGACAGCCACTGTGAGAAGGGTTTTGGGGCAGTGTATGGTAGGTCCTATCACCGCAAGGTATGGTTGAATCTTGAAATCTGTGGGCCTGCTAATATGTGGCGTGTCTGAGCTTGTTTTCCCTCTTGAGTAGCCCTGAATCTTTTGGGGCTGGGATGTGAGGACTTAATTTGAGCATTGGACATGCCCCCATTTGGGAGGGGGCAGTTTTCAGTGCTGCATTGATTATTCGTACCACTGGATTATCACTGGTGTTAGAGTTGTTATGGCTTGGGGGTTGACAGTTGTAATTTTTAACTCTTGGGTTTTCATGCCATGGGGGTAGGTCACACCCGAGGCATGATGTGTTGTATGATGGCATAGGTCACAGGGTGGCAAATTTAGCCTGTGTTGGTTTATTGGCCCTTGTAGATGTGGAGGTTGTGTATGTTCAGGTTGATAAAGGAGTGTGTTTGCTTTTTGGCTGGGCCAGGTTGTGACGCCCTGGCGCAGCCAGGTAGTCACACACCAAATAGGCCGCCGCACAACACCTTCCCTCACAGGGTTGCACCAAGCCAACCAAACCCTAGTCAACCCCCCCCCCCCCAGGGTAGGACAGGCACACAAGTGGGTGGGACCAGGCGGATGGAGAACGCCCACCTAGGGGTCTAGAGAACCCGGGGCGGGAAAAGAGTCAGTTGTTGAAAAGAGTGAGTTGTTGAAGTGCAAGGGGAGTCAGAGGAGAGGCGTCGGGGTTGGAGCCCCGGCGTGCTGGCTAGGTGGCAGACGGTGGTCAGTGTCTGGCAGGAGACGGGAAGACTGCTGCCAGAGATCAGAGGTGGACCGGGGCAGAGTTGGAGCCAGTCTGTACCGACACCGGAGAACCGACCCAGAAACCGTGCACAGAGGGGGTACCTGGACCCTGAAGCAGAGACCGGAACCACAGTCTTTGTTAATTTACCAGTAGAGGACAGGATTACAGGTCACAAAAAGTAAACTACAGCCCACCGCAGGGGATAGGGCATTCGCAAGGGTCTGGTAGATCCAAAGGGTCAGTGTCTGCGGGCAAGGCTCCCATCCGTAGTTCGGGGAGCGGACTCCCGAATTCCACACCGAGGAGTCCAAAGAGAACTCAAGTAGTGCAGAGGAAAGTGACACAGACCATCACCCCGAGTGAGGGACAAGAATACACCCGGCCGCGGCGGCCGGCCACCGACACCTTGGTTTACCATTGGACTCGTGTGATTCATTTTACTGTGAGTAAACTAACATCCCCCTGTCTAACCGGGCGTGCCGGCCCCTGCAAGCCACCAACCTCAGCAGACACTGGGCCCTGGGGCATCCATCCCTACCCACGGAGGGGTTAACATCCAGCTGCTATCCAATCATCCCCGGGTGCTCCCCAACAGCAGCGGTGGTGCCACAGTTCACAACACACCGTAGGTGGCGTCACGAAGTACCTGCGGCAATTCCCGTATATAAACGTCCCCTTTTTATTCTAAGTGTCCGCAACCCCCGGGTCCGGATCAGAGTAGCCCTAGTAGGCTGCTAGCGTGGAGGCGGCACAGGGTGATTTGGGAGGAAGTTGTGATATCAACAGGGCTTGATCCGTTAACTGGTGTATAAGCTTTTCCTCAAGTAGTTGGGATTGAGGAATGTAATGGAGGGTGATGGGGTATGGTGGCTTTCAGCACAAAGTTGTTGTTTTGGAGGAGGAAAGAAGATTTAGGGATGACTGGCGGTTGCCAGTGAATAGGGTCTGGTTGCATGCAGCAGTTCAAGGCCAAGTTGCACTGATGTGGTGTTGGGCACTCTGTGATGCAAGGTTTTGGTGAGAGAGAGGTCTGGTGTAAGGGTTCTCAGTTTGTAATAGTGGGGTGGGTGTCTGGACTCCTTCGAGGAAAGGGGCAGCAGCTGCTTGTTTGGGGCTGCTCTTACGGGGTACAGTTGGTTAAGGTTAGACACCTTTGGGACTGCAGGGCAAGTATTATCTCCTTTTTGTGGTTTAGCGAATATTCAACGGGTCTGCATTATAATGGTAGTCTTGGTGAGGAGTTTGTATCATATTTATTTGTAAGGGGTGGCATCGGCTGCTTGTTTGGGGGTTCAGGGCTGCTTTTAAGGCATGCAATTGGTTATTGGCTGGCCGCGAATTGTATGCCATGTCTTATAAGTTGTTTAAGCAGTGTACGGAAGTTGGAGGTGTGTTCTGTTATATTAGACATTTTGGATGCTCTTTAGGTGGAGGGGCGTTTGGCAACATTAAGTGGTTCCCTCAAGCCGGGGCTTGTCTTGATGGGCTTCATTTTGGTGTCGCCAGGGTGGATAGGATGCTTTAATGGTTTGGGATTGGTAATGGCCATGAAGTGGGGTATATTATGATTGGTGCTATCACATTGGGGCGAGGGACCTCCGGATGTTTCAGTACTACACACGGGTGGAAGTGACTTGGGCACCGGGGCGTCAAGGGGCTTGTTCCATGACATCAGGCATGACTGCTTTGGGCCCGTGTCTGCCCACCTGGGTGTTGTGATCGTGTGGTCGATTGTAGAGGGTCACTTCTTTTGGGGGCATGCTTGGTTGGTTGACAAGGCATGTTTTCATGGAGGAGTCAGAGGTTAGGGGAACCCAGGCGGGCGGGCCCTCCCCTCCCTTTTCGTTACATCAAGAAGAGTCTGTTTTGTTAAATTATCAGTTTGGGTGTGGGTTTTTTTTTTTTCTTTTTTTTTCCCAGAGGTGCCTGCTGTATTGCGGTCTCAACGAGGCATAGTTCGTGTCCCATTCTTTTAGGATTGGGGTGGCGACTCGGGCTGCTCGTTGGGGACTGGGCATGCAGGCTATGCGTAGGATCGGATGCTGAGAGCAGTCTAGGTACAGGACTTGAGTGGCTAGCAATGTTATGAATGTAATTTGGAGCAGGGGAAGGCTGTAGTCTCTGGTGAATTGTGGGGTCCAATGCGGTTCGGTTTAGCCTGATTGGTATTGGTCTCAAGGCATGGGTTAATGGAGCTATGGAAATGGCCCTGGTTGTTTTTTGGTGGCAGGACTCGCACGTACAAGGTGGCATATGTCGCGGGCGGAGGGGACGCGCTCGGGTCCGGGGCTTCTGCTGCTGCTCGGTGGCTCGAGCGGTGGGCCGGACCCAGGGACTCGAGCAGCGCTCCTCGTCCACGAGTGAAAAGGGGGTGGTTTGTTTTGGGAGATAGTTCGTGACGCCACCCATGGGTCGTGGTGATAAAGGGCACCACCGCTGCTGGTGATGGGGATCCCGGGAGCGATAGTAGGGAGCAGGTAGGAAGTTGTCCCCTCCGTGGGTAGGGGTTGGTGATCCCAGGGCCCGGTAGTGGAACGGGGAGGCTGGATAGCTGGGTTGCAGGGGCAGTGCGGCGCGGTGCCAGATGGCACTGGTGTACTCACTCAGGTAGTCAATGACAGAGTATCTGGTAAACCAAACAGCCGGATGGATGGGTCCCGCAGCCGGCTGCAGTGCTTGTGCTCTCCCCGGACAGAGTGATGGTGGCTGTCTTTCCCTGCACCTTGTTAGAATGTCCTGACTCCTGTGGTTGCCCACCAGTAGTCCGCTCCCCGGCGTATAGGTACCAAAGGAGCCCATTTTGCCCGCAGGCGCTGGCCCTTGGATCTCTAGCCTATGGCGGTGGCTGTGTATCCACAGTGTGGACTGTTGCCTTCTGTCGGGTCTTGGTTGTTAGGAAACCCCTGGGGTTCCGGTCACGCTCGGATTTGACCATTGTCGGGGGCCGATGGCCCTGCCTTTGTGCTTAGCTTCACTCCACTCCCTGGTTCAGTACCGGTGGGCCACAGCCCAACCCCCGGTCCTACGGTTCCGCAGAGATCCACTAACTCCTGCAGATGGCCACCACCGTCTGCCGACCTTGCTGTTTGTGTCCTACCCAGACACCGACAGTTTCTACTCCTCACACTTTCACCTCCAAACTCAAACTCCAAACTGACTGCTTTTTCCCACCTCCAGGCCTGTGAACTCCTCGGTGGGTGGGGCCAACCGCCTGGCTCCGCCCCACCTGGTGTGGACATGTGACGCCAGGGGTCACAGGTCATAACACCACACGCACCCCACATTCCCGGCAGGAACACCAAGGTCAGACCAGAAACCCTTGTTGCCTTCCAGGGGCTGATGTCCACACCAGGGGGTGGGCCAGGCGGTTGGCTCCGCCCACCAAGGAGTTCACAGCCCTGGAGGCGGGAAAACCAGGCAGATGAGTTTTAGGAAGAGATGAGTTGAGAGTTGAAAGTGTGAGGAGTAAACAGTGAAAGTGCAGAAAGAGAAAAGTGACAGTGTGAAGCCTGAAGTTAGTCCGGGTGTGTGCCCCGGACTGAGACAGCAAGGTTGACAGACGGCGGTGACCGTCTGCAGGAGAGACTGCTCAGAGGTTGCCGAAAGGACCGTGGACGGGTGGTGACCCGGCGGTACCGGAGCGGTATACAAAGAACAGTCAGCACCAGGGCAGGGGCCTTTCGGATCCCGGCAAGGCTAGGAGTCGCCGAATTTGCCAAATCCGTCAGCGGAGGGGACCTCCGGGTCTCCCAGCAGCAAAGTCCCGATTGAAGGCAACAGTCTGACCGTGAAGGGGAGACACCGCCACTGCCAAGGCACTAGTTTCCCAGGGCCAGCGCCTGCGGGCAAGAAAGGGGCTCCTCCGGCCCATATCCAAGCTGGGGAGCAGGTTACCGGTGGGAATCCATCGCTACCAAAGAACCGTACTTAGGTGCAGGGAAGTGACCGTCACGGCTAACTGCAGGGAACATCAGCACCGTAGCTGTCCGAGGGACCCGTCCAACCAGCTGTTTGTTTACCGTGAACTGTCATTATCCTTGGGCTGAGTGAGTACCTCCGTGCCGTGCGGCACAGCGCTACCCCTGCGTCCCTGCACCTCCACAGGCCCCAGAACCCGCCTGTCCACCATCCCATCCCCATCACCGGGCCCTGGGACCAAGCAACCCCCTACCCACGGAGGGGAGAACTAACAACATTGCTGCTCCTTGTCACCGCTCCCGGGATTCCCATACAGAGCAGCGGTGGTGTCCATGTCGCGGGCGGGGAGGAGGGTGTCAGCACACCGCGCTCACCCCTTCTGCTCTGGTCCGGCGGCTGCTGCTCAGTGGTGGCTCGAGCGGTGGGCCGGATCCCGGGGGTTCCTCGAGCGGCACTCCTCGCCCGTGAGTGAAAGGGAGTTTGTTGGGTGTGGGGATGATTATTGTCCGTGACGCCACCCACGGTTGTGGTGATTTCACCACCGCTGCTCTATACGGGGCTCCCGGGGATGGTGATGCGGAGCAGCCAGGTGTTGTGTTGCCCCTCCGTGGGTAGGGGTTGGTGATCCCGGGGCCCGGTGATGGGGATGGAGGTGCAGAGCCTGGTGGGCGCAGGAACGCGGGGGCAGCTCTGTGACTTGCGGCACTGTGGTACTCACTCAGCCTGAGACGTGACACAGTTTTTACGGTAAACCAAACGGCTGGATAGACGGTCCCACGGACGGCTGCACTTGCTCTCCCAGTAGGTGACGGTGATGTCCCTTTTCCTTGCACCTTGGTGTACTTGTGGTTGCGATGGGTCCCCACCGGTAACCCGCTCCCCGGCTTCAAGCTGGACCGGGGGAGCTCTACTCTTTGCCCGCAGGCGCTGGCCCTGGGGAAACTGGTGCCTTGGCGGTGGCGGTGTCTCCCCTGTAATGGTTGAGCTGTTGCCTTCAATCGGGACTTTGTTGTTGGGGGATCTGCATCCCCGTCACTGACGGATTCGGCAAATTTGGCGACTCCTAGCCTTGCCGGGGTCCGAGAGGCCCCTGCCCTGGTGCTGACTGTCCTTCGGAACACTGCTCCAGACCGCCGGGCACACAGCCAACGGGGTCCTTCCAGGAACTTCCAAACGGTCCCCCTCCAGACAGTCACCGCCGTTGCTGACCTTGCTGATCTGGCCCTACACAAAGCTGGACCCTTCAGGCTTTCCTTCCTTCTTGTCACCTCACTTGCTTTCCTCCTTTACCACTTTTCTACTTTCACTTCTTGTTTACTCCTCCACTTAACTCCTCACTCCTGCTCCTCCCTGAGCTCTCTGCCTGGTTTCTCCCGCCTCCAGAGCTGTGTCCTCCTTGGTGGGCGGAGCCAACCGCCTGGCCCACCCCCTGGTGTGAATCATCAGCCTCTGGAGGAAGGCAACAAGGATTTCTGGTTAGCTGTGGTGTTCCTAGCTGGGATGTAGGGTGTGGTGGTGTGTGACCTGTGTCCCCTGACTTGCCCAGGGCGACACATCCACACAATCACCACAACCGTGGGTGGCGTCACGGACAATAAACTATCCCAACAACCAAACTCCCCTTTCACTCACGGGCGAGGAGCGCCGCTCGAGTCCCCGGGATCCGGCCCATCGCTCGAGCAGCTGTGGGCCGCAGCGGCAGCCGGACCCGAGCAGTGGGAGAGCGCAGCGTCCCCTCCTCCGCCCGCGACAGACATCAGCCCCTGGAGGGAGGCAACAAGGGTTTTGTTTGACTGGTGTTAACTATCCAGGGGAGGGGGTGTGTATGGTGTTATGTCTGTGACTACCTGGCTAGTCCAGGGCGTCACACATACATGCTCGCTGTGGTGGAAAGGAGGGGGATATTTGAAGTCAGTGGATTGCACAAAGAGTGTGGGGGGGGGGGGGGGGATCCCAGCGCAGGAACAGGTTACCCCTGGTGGTGCAATGGTATAGTTGGTTAATGTAGGTCACAGCAGGACATGTTAATGTTGGTCCCTGCTAGACTGAGTTCCAGCGGGACAGTGGTTGGGCAACACTTGGCTGGGTGTTTGTCAAGCCGGTGCGGTGCGGCTGAAGGAATGTGGTGGAGCTGGTGTTGCAACAATGTGCAATGGGACTCTTTTCTCTCCCCCCCCCCCCCCTTCCATCCCCTCCCCTCCTTTGCTGGTGATTGTTTTATGGAGTTATTACTATGTTTATACATAAAATGTTGTTGCTTATTTTGGTGATAATAAACAGGGCTGCTGTGGCCTTTATATCCAATGTCCTGCAGTCTGGTGTCTTATTTTAGTTTAGGAAACTGGACTTTTCGGGTTATGTTCAGAACGGTAAGGTGAAGACAGTCAGACTTCCCTATGTCATGCACTTCTATGGGGGAGATCCACACCTATACCTCAGCGTACCCACAAGAGAAATTGGCATGTTCCATATGTGACACACGCACCGCAGGTCCGTTTACACTGAGTACAAAAAAAGCGCAGATTTCTAGAAATCCCATCCACATAAGAGTCAATGGATAAAAGTAATTCAGGTGGTTTACATTTTTGCATTTAAAAAAAAAAAAAATTGAAATGACCTATTAGAAACTGTTTCTTGCTTTGGCTGTAAGAAACTGAATGTTAAGATCACAAATTAAGCTCATGTCACATAATAATCTTACAGTACAAGCGATGCACATGCCGGCAGATGGCTACACCGCAGAAATGACCCCAGATTCAGCAGGTAAATGGCCGGACAGTCCTTATGTCCCTCTTGTAATATTCTCGGCTGTACAATTACACAGACTAGAGCAGCCATGATCATTGCTTGTATGGTTCCGAAATGTGACAGATGAGACCAGAGCAGCGCAGGCGGGGTACATTTACATCATTACTTCATTAGTGGTTGGGGACAATTTTCTTTATGTAAATGCATGTATTTTTGGATTTTATAAAAAAAAAAAATATTGTGGTGTTTTTGCAATCTATAGCCTCTGTTTTTCAGTGGATTATTGCTGGCTGAATAAGTTTAAATAAGATGCATTTTAGTTAAAAACCGCACATTTTGGTCTTAGACCATGTTCACACTTTCGGTGTTTGTAAGCCAAAATCTGAGTGAAACGAGCAGAGGAAAAGTATAATAGAAATACGAGCACCACTTCTGTATTTATCACCCACTGAGCATGTGAACATGGCCGTAATGCCTGAATACACAAGAAAACTGCACTGGCCCCATTAATGTGAGCAGGACAGGCAGCCATGTCATGTGTATGGGGTCTCCAGACATGTTAAGTGTTAATGCTGATCCTGGGCTTTGTTTTTTTTGTTTTTTTTTTGTTGCATGTGGCTTACCCCCATCTTGTCTTGGTAAATTTAAAGGGGTGGTTCACCCTTCTTCATTACTGGCCACATCGATATTATGTTGAGAACTAAGGTTTCTCTCAAATACCTTGTGTTGCCTGTGCGCGGCGCTATTGTGGTCCGCTTACCCCCTTTGTGTGACGCAGCCCAGCATCTAGCGTGCGCGCTCCTTCACTGCAGAGCGCTATTGGGCTGTGATGAGCGGTGTAACGCCGCCCACAGCCAGTCACTCAGGAAAACTGTGGCCCACTTCAGTTGACATGACATCAGAGGTCACGGAGCCCGGGGGTCACACGAAAGGGGTGAGCGGACCGCACAAGCGCCGCTAACAGGCACTATTGGTAAAACAAGGTATTTGAGAAAACATTTGTTTCTCAACATTCTATCGATGTGGCCATTAATGAAAATGGGTGACCACCCATTTAAGGACTTGACTATAATAATATAATTATTAATTTATATAGCGCTATTAATTCCATAGCACTTTACATACATTGGCAATACTGTCCCCATTGGGGCTCACAATCTAAATTCCCTATCAGTATGTTTTTGGAGTGTGGGAGGAACCTGGAGGAAACCCACGCAAACACGAGGAGAACATACAAACTCCTTGCAGATGTTGTCCTTGGTGGGACTAGAACCCAGGACCCCAGCGCTGCAAGACTGCAGTGCTAACCACTGAGCCATGGTACAATGCTAACCACTGAGCCACCGTGCCGCCCGCAACTATCTAAAGACTGCAGATGTACACTTAAAGGGACTAGAGGAATGTTGAATTGCTCCTGATATCTAACATTGTAAAACTTGATACGGTTATGTAGACAGTCTTTTGCTGAGTTTTCAGAGCAGAAACTTGCCACAAACTCAGTCTATGTTCACATTGGTCTTCGTGAGAGGTGGGTTAGAATCAAATGCTCCTGATTCGTTAAGAGGCGCGCACACCTCCTATAAATTGGGAAAGTCTGGAAGTACTAGTCAAACTAGAGTAGTAATTCTTGCGTAAGGCGCACCCCAGCTCGTCATGAATTGGATGAGCTATGGCATTGTAGGAAAGTGGACACCACAACCTGTGAATTCAGAGCAACCTAGCAGGATTAGTGACTGACGCTGCCCTCTACTGGCTGAAGATATCGCTCAGGAACAAAACCTCAGCCAGCAGAGTTCTGGGGAGGGGAAGACTGTTCTGCGGAGGACGAGATCAAAGGAGAGCAATGACTCAGGAGCAGGACATAGAAACCCCAGAGGTAACCGGAAGAGCAGTTCTTGTACTAAAAAAGTAGACTCCCATGTAGGGGTGAGGAGGGTTGCCTCCTCTGCAGAAGAGTAGTGTTTCAATTGCTGCCATAAGAAAATCCACGGAAGGTAGCTTACTGAAGGACAATCCTGAGCCCAGACTACGAGGTAAAGCCACAGACAGCGTTTAGCAAGACTGCTGCCTAGTTGCTTCCTTCTCGGCCATGCAGTACCTCATGTGGTGGCTGTAATTATGTGGCGCCCTGGCCTAGCCAGGTCGTCACAGATAACACACAAACACCCCCCCCACCACTAGACAGGGACAACAGCCAAACAAAAACCCTTGTTGCCTTCCTCCAGTGTCTGATGTCCACACCAGGTGGGGCGGAGCTAAGCGGTTGGCTCCACCCACCGAGGAGTTCAGTCCTGGAGGCGGGAAAAGTGGGAGAGTAGTTTTGGAGTTTGAGGAGTGAACACTTGGGTGTCTGGGTTTGTGGCCCAGGCACTAACAGCAAGGTTGGCAGACGGTGGTGGCCGTCTGCAGGAGTGGTGGAGAAGCGCGGAACCGTAGGACCGGGGACAGGCGATGGCCCGCCGGTGCCGACCGGGGAGTGAAGTGAAGCCAGCACACACAGGCAGGGCCATTGGACCCCGACCAGGCTTGGAGCCGCCAACAATAGTCAGATCCGAATGTGACTGGAACCCCAGGGGTTTCACAACAGCAAAAGTCCCGATTGAAGGCAACCGCCCACACCGTGAGGGTATACAGCTACCGCCTAAGGCTAGAGACCCAAGGACCAACGCCTGCGGGCAAACTGGCTCCTCCGGTACCCATACACCGAGGAGCGGACTACCGTTGGGAATCCATAGTAGTCAGAAAGAACATCAAGGTGCAGGGAAAGACAGCTGTGATGCCAGGGGTCACAGGTCACAACAGCACACAAACCCCACATTCCCTGCAGGAACACCAAGGTCAGAACACAAATCCTTGTTGCCTTCCTCCAGGGGCTGATGTCCACACCAGGGGGTGGGCCAGGTGGTTGGCTCCACCCACCGAGGAGTTCACAGCCCTGGAGGCGGGAAAACCAGGCAGTTAGCTCAGGGAAGAGCTTGAGTGAAGTGGTAGAGGAGCAAGAGAAAGGAGCAAAGGTGGAAGAGAAAGTGACAGTTGAAAAGCCTGAAGTTAGTCCGGGTGTGTGCCCCGGACTGAGACAGCAAGGTTGGCAGACGGCGGTGACCGTCTGCAGGAGAGGCTACTTGGAGGTTGCCGAAAGGACCGTGGACGGGTGGTGGCCTGGCGGTACCGGAGCGGTATACGAAGAGAAGCCAGCACCATTGGCAGGGGCCTTTTTTAATTTGACAAATCCGTCAGTGAAGGGGACCTCCGGGTCTCCCAACAATCAAGTCCCGATTGAAGGCAACAGTCCAACCGTTAGAGAGAGACACCGCCACCGCCAGGGCACCAGTTTCTCAGAGCCAGCGCCTGCGGGCAAGAGAGGGGCTCCTCCGACTCCTATCCAAGCTGGGGAGCGGGTTACCGGTGGGAACCCATCGCTACCAAAGAACCGTACTTAGGTGCAGGGAAGTGACCGTCACCGCTAACTGCAGGGAACATCAGCACCGTAGCCGTCCGAGGGACCCGTCCAACCAGCCGTTTGTTTACCGTGAACTGAGTCATCATCCTTGGGCGGAGTGAGTACCTCCGTGCCGGGCGGCACAGCGCTACCCCTGCGTCCCTGCACCTCCACAGGCCCCATAACCCGCCTGTCCACCATCCCAACCCCATCACTGGGCCCCAGGACCACCAAACCCCCTACCCACGGAGGGGTCAATCAACAACTAGCTGCTCCCTGTCACCGCTCCCGGGATTCCCATACAGAGCAGCGGTGGTGTCCCTACAATCACCACAACCGTGGGTGGCGTCATGGACATTAAACTATCCCAAAAACCAAACCCCCTTTCACTCACGGGCGAGGAGCGCCGCTCGAGTCCCCGGGATCCGGCCCATCGCTCGAGCCACCGAGCAGCAGCAGGCCGCAGCGGCAGCCGGACCCGAGCAGTGGGAGAGCGCAGCGTCCCCTCCTCCGCCCGCGACACAGCCACCATCACCTGTCCGGGGAGAGACACTGGAGCCGGCTGCGGGACCCATCCATCCAGCCGTTTGGTTTACCGAGGACTTTGTACCTTTCTTGCTGAGTGAGTACACCCGTGCCATCCGGCACCGCGCTGCTCTGTCCCTGCACCCCACCAACCCTGCCTCCCCGTCACAACATCACCGGGCCCCGGGACCACCGACCCCTACCCACGGAGGGGGAAAACAACATCCCAGCTGCTCCCTACCATCGCTCCCGGGATCCCCGTCACCAGCAGCGGTGGTGCCCATCTTCACCACGACCTGTGGGTGGCGTCACGGACTAAATCCCCCAAACCAACCACCCCTTTCACTCACGGGTGAGGAGCGCCGCTCGAGTCCCCGGATCCGGCCCACCGCTCGAGCAGCCATCGCAGCAGCGCCGGACCCGAGCGTAAGCGAGCGCAGCGCAGTGGCGTCCTCCCCGCCCGCGACAACTATACCCCAGACTTAATCCATTATACCATATATTGTCTAACGCTCAGACTTCTGGTACGGTACTGCTCACGCTATAGAGAGATGAATGAGTCAGTGGCACCGACATGCGTAATCCCCTGACAGTAGTTAATTTGGGTTACTAATTGTTATTATTAATTATTATTATTATTAGTGGAGGGTTTATCCCGCGGCCAGCAATGTTAGACGTGTGAAAAGATAGTTTATGGCTATCGCAGGCATACTCTGAATAGACAAATCCTCTTGGGGTGGGGAGACTCAACTTGGAGCTTCTGCTCTGATTCCACTCAAAAATTAGCAAAATGACTGAGTGTGCACCTACAGTACTCTACTCTAACAAAAGCTGACGAGTTGGATTTTAGATCTGTCGCTGATCTCTCCTCTTTGTGAGCGAACCCCATTATGCATTTTCAACTTGGCTAAAGTTCATATGCGGAGATCCACTGGAGCTAAACAAAGATCAAGATCACACTAGATCATGGTTGACCTCTGCTCTGTGAACTCTTCCTCCCTGCGGATGTGCAGTGATGAGTATCCAGAGGCTTCAGATTAAGGCTTCATGCAAATGTCGCGGGTGGGGAGGAGGGTGTCAGCACACTACGCTCACCCCTTCTGCTCGGGTCCGGCGGCTGCTGCTCAGTGGTGGCTCGAGCGGTGGGCCGGATCCCGGGGGTTCCTCGAGCGGCACTCCTCGCCCGTGAGTGAAAGGGAGTTTGTTGGGTGTGGGGATGATTATTGTCCGTGACGCCACCCACGGTTGTGGTGATTTCACCACCGCTTCTCTATACGGGGCTCCCGGGGATGGTGATGCGGAGCAGCCAGGTGTTGTGTTGCCCCTCCGTGGGTAGGGGTTGGTGATCCCGGTGATGGGGATGGAGGTGCAGGGCCTGGTGTGCGCAGGGACGCGGGGGGGCAGCGCTGTGCCTTGCGGCACTGTGGTACTCACTCAGCCTGAGATGTGACACAGTTTTTACGGTAAACCAAACGGCTAGATAGACGGTCCCACGGATGGCTGCACTTGCTCTCCCAGTAGGTGACGGTGATGTCCCTTTTTCCTTGCACCTTGGTGTACTTGTTGGTTGCGATGGGTCCCCACCGGTAACCCGCTCCCCGGCTTCAAGCTGGACCGGGGGAGCTCTACTCTTTGCCCGCAGGTGCTGGCCCTAAGAAACTGGTGCCGTGGCGGTGTCTCTTCTATACTGGCTGGGCTGTTGCCTTCAATCGGGACTTGGTTGTTGGGGGATCTACGTCCCCTTCACTGACGGATTTGGCAAATTATGGCGACTCCTAGCCTTGCCGGGGTCCGAGAGGCCCCTGCCCTGGTGCTGACTGTCCTTCGGAACACTGCTCCAGACCGCCGGGCACACAGCCAACGGGGTCCTTCCAGGAACTTCCAAACGGTCCCCCTCCAGACAGTCACCGCCGTTGCTGACCTTGCTGACCTGGTCCTACACAAAGCTGGACCCTTCAGGCTTTCTTTCTTTCCTGTCACCTCACTTGCTTTCCTCCTTTCTACTTTTCTTCCTTCACTTTCACTTAGCTGTTTACTTTCGCCCTGTCTGGGCTACTCCTCCACTCCTTCCACTTCCTCCTCCTAAACTCATCTCTTGCTCGTCCCTGAGCTGACTGCCTGGTTTCTCCCGCCTCCAGAGCTGTGACCTCCTCGGTGGGCGGAGCCAACCGCCTGGCCCACCCCCTGGTGTGAATCATCAGCCTCTGGAGGAAGGCAACAAGGATTTTCTGGTTAGCTGTGGTGTTCCTAGCTGGGATGTAGGGTGTGGTGGTGTGTGACCTGTGTCCCCTGGCTTGCCCAGGGCGACACACAAACATCCAAGCACAGACCACTAATACACGGACTGGCCACGGATTTCCCGATCAGTGTGTGACCGTATTATGGAAATATATAAAGTTGTCACGCGTGGATTGGGAGAGCCACGACCCGTCCGTGCATACAGTCCAAGATTGAACTGATTTGCACAGAAGCCTGCATGAGCCATTAGGGTATGTGAACACGACGTCCTTTCCAGGTGGCCGAAATGCTGTTGAAAAACAAGAATTGCTTGTTCTACTGAATGCTTTGATATTATAGGAATAAATAAAGGAATATTGCAGTTGTGATTTTGCAACATCCTCCTATATTGCAGTGCAGGCCACTTCTGACACCACTGCATGGGACATAGAAGACACGTCAGCAGAGTAAGTCCACACATCTTGTAAAAAGTCAACATTTACTGAATGACAATACAAGAAATGGATTTGGCTGTATTCACACTTCCATGTTACACATCCTAGTGCTGTGCATTCGTGTTCTCGGACAGCACGCTGACCCTGACTTTCATTGATCCATAAATGCATCAGTCTTAAAGGGAACCAACCACCAGGTTTTTGCCCTCTAAATTGGAGGCAGTGCCATAATGGCGCTAGCATGCTGATTAAGATGATCCCTCTAGAGAAGAAATCTGAGGCATTACTGCAGAATAATCCTTGTTCAAATCTTCAGAAATTACATCATTGGTGCAGCCGTTTCAGTTTTGGGGCAGGACTTTGTGGGTATCCTTTGTAACCATTCCTCCTTTTGTTTGTTTCAATTTTGGACTGCTGTTGGCGGTGTGCATGCGCATTGCTATTGTGACGTTTTCATCAATAAAATAGGGTTGAATCAGTGCAGGTGTGGCGCCCTGGACAAGCCAGGACGTCACAGGTACTGCAACACACCCCACACCCCGGCTAGGCACATCAGTCAGACAAAAATCCTTGTTGCCTCCCTCCGGGGGCTGATGTCCACACCAGGGGGTGGAGCCAGGCAGTTGGCCCCACCCACTGAGGAGTTCAGTCCTGGAGGCGGGAAAAGGAAGAGACAGTAGAGGAGTTCAGTTTGGGGAGTTGAGGAGTGAAGTGGTAGTGGAGCAGACTGACCGTGTCCGGGTGTGTGGCCCGGGCACATACAGCAAGGTTGGCAGACGGTTGTGACCGTCTGCAGGAGGGGCTGATTGACGTGAACCGTAAGGACCGGGGACGGGCGGTGGCCCGCCGGTACTGGATCGGGGAGCGAAGAGAAGCCAGCACCATTCGGCAGGGCCTACGGACCCCGACCAGGCTTGCAATCGCCGTAAAACCGGTCAAATCCATTAGCAAAGGGAACCTCCGGGGTTTCCCAGCAGTCAAGACCCGATTGAAGGCAACCGCTCAAACCGTGAAGGGAAATACAGTCACCGCCAAGGCTACAGTTCCCAGGGCCAGAGCCTGTGGGCAAAAGGGGCTCCTTCAGCACCCTTCCAAACTGGGGAGCGGGTTACCGGTGGGAAGCCACCAGAACCGAGAACATGACACAGGTGCAGGGAAAGGCAGTCATCGCCAACCTACCGGGAGAAGAACCACCGCAGCCGTCTGTGGGACCCGTCCATCCAGCCGTTTTTTACCGGAGACTTTGCATTCATCATTGGCTGAGTGAGTACCACTGTGCCGTGCGGCACCGCGCTATCCCCGCGACCCTGCACCTCACCAGGCCCCGTAACCCACCTGCCATTCCTCCCTCATCTGGCCCCGGGACAACCAACCCCCTTACCCACGGAGGGGAAGAACAACATCTAAGCTGCTCCCTGTCATCGCTCCCGGGATCCCCGTCCAGAGCAGCGGTGGTGTCGCAACCCCTCCACAACCGTGGGTGGCGTCACTGACAATCCCCAAAAACCATTCCCCTTTTCACTCACGGGCGAGGAGCGCCGCTTGAGTCCCCGGATCCGGCCCACCGCTTGAGCCACTGAGCAGCAAGCTAAGCAGCAGCAGCGCCAGACCCGAGCGTGGTGAGCGCAGCGTCCCCTCCCCCCCCCCGCGACACAGGTGCGTACCATGAAATGATCTTTGGTGCCATTTTCCTGAACATACTATGGCGATGATGCGGTGCATGTGTAAGGGAGTCCCCTATTGGTGATGTTGCTTCACTGCTTCCAGTAGGTGTTGCAATACAGCTTTAAGGGACTGGCTCACAAGCAGGGGATAATGGTTTGAAAACTGTCGCATTAGAAATGTGCCCACTCCGCCAACAGTTGTAATGGCAGTGTGACATATAAATAAAGGAATGAGGCAAGGCAGAGGAAGAAATGATTCCAGAGGAACCGACCCACAAAGTCCTGCCCCGATGCTCAATCCACTGCAGCAATAACGATGCTCAATCCACTGCAGCAATAACGACGCTCAATCCACTGCAGCAATAACGACGCTTCATCCACTGCAGCAATAACGACGCTTCATCCACTGCAGCAATAACGACGCTTCATCCACTGCAGCAATAACGACGCTTCATCCACTGCAGCAATAACGACGCTTCATCCACTGCAGCAATAACGACGCTTCATCCACTGCAGCAATAACGACGCTTCATCCACTGCAGCAATAACGACGCTTCATCCACTGCAGCAATAACGACGCTTCATCCACTGCAGCAATAACGACGCTTCATCCACTGCAGCAATAACGACGCTCAATCCACTGCAGCAATAACGACGCTCAATCCACTGCAGCAATAACGACGCTTCATCCACTGCAGCAATAACGACGCTTCATCCACTGCAGCAATAACGACGCTTCATCCACTGCAGCAATAACATCGCTCAATCCACTGCAGCAATAACGTCGCTTCATCCACTGCAGCAATAACGACGCTTCATCCACTGCAGCAATAACGACGCTTCATCCACTGCAGCAATAACGACGCTCAATCCACTGCAGCAATAACGACGCTCCATCCACTGCAGCAATAACGACGCTCCATCCACTGCAGCAATAACGACGCTTCATCCACTGCAGCAATAACGACGCTTCATCCACTGCAGCAATAACGACGCTCAATCCACTGCAGCAATAACGACGCTTCATCCACTGCAGCAATAACGACGCTTCATCCACTGCAGCAATAACGACGCTTCATCCACTGCAGCAATAACGACGCTTCATCCACTGCAGCAATAACGACGCTTCATCCACTGCAGCAATAACGACGCTTCATCCACTGCAGCAATAACGACGCTTCATCCACTGCAGCAATAACGACGCTCAATCCACTGCAGCAATAACGACGCTTCATCCACTGCAGCAATAACGACGCTTCATCCACTGCAGCAATAACGACGCTTCATCCACTGCAGCAATAACGACGCTTCATCCACTGCAGCAATAACGTCGCTCAATCCACTGCAGCAATAACGTCGCTTCATCCACTGCAGCAATAACGACGCTTCATCCACTGCAGCAATAACGACGCTCAATCCACTGCAGCAATAACGACGCTCCATCCACTGCAGCAATAACGACGCTCCATCCACTGCAGCAATAACGACGCTTCATCCACTGCAGCAATAACGACGCTTCATCCACTGCAGCAATAACGACGCTCAATCCACTGCAGCAATAACGACGCTTCATCCACTGCAGCAATAACGACGCTTCATCCACTGCAGCAATAACGATGCTTCATCCACTGCAGCAATAACGACGCTTCATCCACTGCAGCAATAACGACGCTTCATCCACTGCAGCAATAACGACGCTTCATCCACTGCAGCAATAACGACGCTTCATCCACTGCAGCAATAACGACGCTTCATCCACTGCAGCAATAACGACGCTTCATCCACTGCAGCAATAACGACGCTCAATCCACTGCAGCAATAACGACGCTTCATCCACTGCAGCAATAACGACGCTTCATCCACTGCAGCAATAACGACGCTTCATCCACTGCAGCAATAACGACGCTTCATCCACTGCAGCAATAACGACGCTTCATCCACTGCAGCAATAACGACGCTTCATCCACTGCAGCAATAACGACGCTTCATCCACTGCAGCAATAACGACGCTTCATCCACTGCAGCAATAACGACGCTTCATCCACTGCAGCAATAACGACGCTCAATCCACTGCAGCAATAACGACGCTTCATCCACTGCAGCAATAACGACGCTTCATCCACTGCAGCAATAACGACGCTTCATCCACTGCAGCAATAACGACGCTTCATCCACTGCAGCAATAACGACGCTTCATCCACTGCAGCAATAACGACGCTTCATCCACTGCAGCAATAACGACGCTTCATCCACTGCAGCAATAACGACGCTTCATCCACTGCAGCAATAACGACGCTTCATCCACTGCAGCAATAACGACGCTTCATCCACTGCAGCAATAACGACGCTTCATCCACTGCAGCAATAACGACGCTTCATCCACTGCAGCAATAACGACGCTTCATCCACTGCAGCAATAACGACGCTCAATCCACTGCAGCAATAACGACGCTTCATCCACTGCAGCAATAACATCGCTCAATCCACTGCAGCAATAACGTCGCTTCATCCACTGCAGCAATAACGACGCTTCATCCACTGCAGCAATAACGACGCTTCATCCACTGCAGCAATAACGACGCTTCAGAAGGTTTGAGGATTATTCTGCAATCAGGCCTCAGATTTCTTATCTAAAGGATCAATTTATAGGGCAGAAACCTGGTGCTTGGTTCCCTTTTAAACTGATGTTTATTGCTCAATAAAAGTCTATATTGCAGTGACTGTTCTTGTAAAACAACTGCCAGGGACATAACAGGACCCCCTGCAGAATAAGCATCCCTCTGTAAGAGGGTGGTCGCAACCCCAGAGAGAGAAGATGCCCCCCTGAAGACATCACATAGTTGTGAAGCATTTATTGAATATGTTGTATAGTTATAATGTATTGTCACAATAATGTGTAGTTTTATGGGGTCACCACTAGATGTCACCCAAGAGCAGCACACTGACACTAGGAACAGGCATAGGTGTGCAGTTGAGGGTTAAATCTGCCTGGTAACAGACAGTTGGGATTTTGAAATTGGCCTATAGGGGAGAAGCTAGGGCATAGGTAGAGACTGTTTCTGTGGAAACGGGAGTTAGGGCCCAGCCTGTGTCGGAGTCAGGCCTCGGGCCTGTGTCGGAGTCAGGCCTCGGGCCTGTGTCGGAGTCAGGCCTCGGGCCTGGGTGGGAGTCAGGCCTCGGGCCTGGGTGGGAGTCAGGCCTCGTGCCTGGGTGGGAGTCAGGCCTCGGGCCTGTGGAGCAGCAAAGTCGCTGGCTATGTGGAACTTCTAACAAGGAAAGTGGAGATAACGTTAGTGGTGCAGATAGAGACGGTTGAAGTTAGTTAAGTTTGGGACACAAGACAGAGCAGGAGCGAGGGAAGGAGAAAGAAACCAGAATGAAGGAAAGTGTGACACCTCTGATGATGGAGTAAAGGAGACACAGGAGAGAAGGAGCTGCCCAGAGAGCCACAATATGGACCACACTACTGAGTCCGAGGCTGGCACAGGCTCCTGCAGCTGGAGGCCTGAGTCTGAGGAAAGAGTGCGGCTTGCTGGGGAGCAGTGCGGCAAATAGGGGGAAGCCTTACTGTGGTGTGGAGTAGTGTGCGAGGGCACTGTATCCAGAAGTTCATTTTGGTGGCGGCCTGAACTACCTGTATGAGGTCATGGTGACCGGTCTCACAGCCTGTAACAATACACACATACCAGAGGTGAGAGACAGAAGCATGGAGCTAATGTACGGCTGTAAGATGCACTTTAATAAAGAAAACCTGTTTAAGTTGCCAGGTTATCTTGGACGATTTCTTGTTGCTAAGGACGGTGCCGGTGATCAGGAGAGGACCAAAGTGCTGAAGAAAGCAGGTATTTCCCTGTGGGATGATCCCCAGCTCTCCGTATTCCCCTTACTGCTTGCTCCATGTGCTCCCATGTTTTCTGTGACGGTCACGGCTGGGGTGCGCTTGGTGCCCTCCGGGCACAGGACCACGACTACTGCTGAGGCGCCCCCTGCCCACCGTTACACCTCCATACTATAATCTTACAGGAAAAAATCCATTATATAATTTATTTTTCTTTATTTAGGAACGCTACCAGTCCAGTGACTGCAGATCAAACAGATGAAATGTCTACCACAAAAAGACCTCCAGGTATTGTGCGGATGTTGTTGTTTCCTGAGTGCTTGTCGTCATTTCTGACCACTAGTGGCAGTCTCACTTACACCCCCCCCCAGCACCCTGTACTCACACCCTGCTGTGTGTTTTTTGGTTTTTTTTTTTTGTTGTTTGTTTTGTATTGTTTTTAGCAATCTGGCATACGAGAGGCTGCTAAGTCTGTGGCTTTGTGGTTTGTTTTTTTTTATTTTTTTTTTCTCTAGATTAACGAATGTTACATCACATAAGCCTCATGTATCTGTTTTCACAACTTCGTGTTTGTTGCTTATGGCAACAGTGTTCTACGCACAGAAAAAACCAAGGAGAAAAATTGTATGAAAAATACCCTGAATATAAATAAATAAATTGCAAGTGCTTAATAACAGGGTACTTAGTGTATACATTTTTGCAAAAAGGTAAAAAGCTGTCTCACCTCGTCACGGTGTACCTATCTGAGACAGTCTCTAACCTACTGAAGTTAAAAACATTATCAATACCTGACTTGTGTCATGTCAGAACTCCAATATGGATGGTGGCGAGTGGTCAGCTGTGTCCCAGATTAAATACACAGTGAAGTGAGACGCAATCAGCTGTTCAGTCTCAGTACTAGGAGGGCTGCACCCCCAACTTGCAACCAAGCAAGAAAACATACAAAAAACACAAAAACCTGAGCTGAAACAATGTTCAGTAAACATGCAACATTAGTGTGCGTCTCACTTTGCTGTGTATTTTATCTGGGACACAGCTAACCACTTGCCACCATCCATATTGGAGTTCTGACATGACACAAGTCAGGTATTGATAATGTTTTTAACTTCAGTAGGTTAGGGACTGTCTCAGATGGGTACACCGTGACGAGGTGAGACAGCTTTTTACCTTTTTGCAAAAATGTATACACTAAGTACCCTGTTATTAAGCACTTGCAATTTATTTATTTATATTCAGGGTATTTTTCATACAATTTTTCTCCTTGGTTTTTTCTAGTCTTAAGGCTGCAATTCACATGCCTAATGTTGCATGTTTACTGAACATTGTTTCAGCTCAGGTTTTTGTGTTTAGTGTTCTACGCACGCAGGAAAACAAGATGGCGGCGTCTAATGCGATATTCACAGCAACTGAGAGCAGAGGTGGGATAAAATTCTTGTTTCTGCAAGGAAAGACCGCGGCGGATATTCATGGTGATTTGTCGCAGACATTGGGGGATCAATGCCCTTCATATTCCACAGGTAAGAACGGAGTTGCCAAACTTAAAACTGGCCACTTCATCACCAATGATGAGGAACGTCCTGGACGCCCGAGAGTGGTTGTTCCGCAGATCGCCGATGCTGTGCACAACCTCATACTGGAGAATCCACCAATTTCAGCTAAAGCAATAGCAGACATCATGGGGAATTCCTGTGAACGTGTTTGTCAATATCCATGAACATTTGGACATGAGGAAGCGATCTGCAAAGTGGGTCCCCAAATGTCTGACCACAGATCAAAGAAGCAGCGAGTGACAACTTCCTGCTCCATTTGTCAGCGTTTCCGGACTGATAAGAAGTTCCTGGAGCGAGTAGTCACTATGGATGAGACCTGGATTTATTTGTATGACCCTGAAAACAAGGAGCAGTCAAGAGTGGAGGCACAGTGGTTCTCCTCGTCCAAAGAAGTCAGGGTGCAAAAATCAGCCACTAAGGTGATGGCGTCTGTGTTCTGGGATAAGGAGGGCGTGCTGCTAGTGGACTACCTTCAAAAGGGTTCCACCATCAATGTAAGGTATTACATTGAACTTTTGGACCAATTGAAGGCAGCTCTGAAGGCCAAAAGGTGCGGCAAGCTGTCCAAAGGAGTCTTATTCCTGCAAGAAAACGCCTCCGCTCACACCGCACAAGCAACCACGGCAAAACTGGCAGCGCTGGGCTTCCAGCTGGTGACCACCCACCTTATTCACCAGATCTAGCTCCCTCCGACTATCATCTGTTTCCAAACCTGAAGAAACACCTCAAGGTACCAAATGTCACACCATTTCTGATGCCATGGCTGCTACGGATGCCTGGTTTGAGGCACAACCAAAATCCTTCTTTTTGCTAGGCTTACTGAACCTGGAATACCGCTGTAAGAAGTGTGATGTCGTCAGTGGAGAGTATGTGGAAGAAATGGAAAGCTTCATCATCCTATCTCACTTCTTTCTGGGTAAAGCCAAAGACTTATCAGCAGCCGCTTGTATTTTGAGCCTTCCCATTAACTTGTATTTTAAAGTATAGCTTACCTTCAGAAAACTACTGAATGGTCAGGTTACTTTTAACCAGTTGGTGTCTGTTACCTTTCCAATGCAAGTGTCGTAATATAGCCAGAGAATGCAAACTACATTTGGTATTAAGTGAAAAATGAAAGCTCAAACTACTGTGCTTTGTAGAAAAAACAAAATGGCAGCACTAAATGTGCACTTCAGCACTAAAAATTCTAAACTGTACTTATTATAAAAATATTTTGAGATTTTTGGCAAAAGATTTGCAATTTCTTGAGCTGCCTCGCCACGTCACGGCAAATCTCATTTGGGGCAGTTCTACACTAAAATATTTTTATAAAATGTGCCATACGGCCTCACATGAATAGTAGAACTGCTCTTAGCAGCACTCACCTGTCTATTTCAGTCCCGTACCCATGACTGAGTCATGGCTGTGACCAGGTGAGTGCTGCTGAGAGCAGTTCTACTATTCATATGTGAGGCCGTATGGCACATTTTATAAAAATATTTTAGTGTAGGACTGCCCCAAAGGGATTTGCCGTGACGTGGCGAGGCAGCTCAAGAAATTGCAATTTTTTTGCCAAAAATCTCAAAATATTTTTATAATAAGTACAGTTTGGAATTTTTAGTGCTGAAGTGCACATTTAGTGCTGGCTTTTTGTTTTTTCTTCTACTGTGCTTTGTAGTCAGTTTTTGTCAAAAATCAGTCACGTGAACACTAGCATTTAATGGGGGGGGGGGGGGTAACCTACGATGCATACCGCAAACAAGCCTTCATACAGCTTTAAGGATGGGAGTGGGGGGAATAAGGTTATGGCTAGCGCAATATGGCAACGCATTCAAAACGTTTTGGGGAAAATTAGATTTTATTGTATAAAACAAGGACCTATAAATGATATATATTTTGCTATCGAAGTGTTCAAAATGTCCCAAACTACAAAATAAGCATCAGCATGCTATTCTGCTATTTACCCAGTGAACATTGTGTTATAAAAAAAAATAATTTTTTTTTTTTTCTTCTTCTTCTTCTTCTTCCTCCTTCAATTGTGCCAGCTAATCCCAGTAATGCCAGTAGCAAAGATGGCTACAACTTTACTGTGGTCGGCAAGCAATCCCCACATGTTTAGTGGCTGGAAATCAAAATACTCGCGTAATAAAGATCCTGAATTTCGTCATATTAGGCCTTCACAACTCCCAGATTGACAGCACAGAGGACAGAGCATGAACGTGTAATGGCGACTCCGGCTCATACAATATTTATTTTTATTTATTTTTTTTTTCATTCTGTTGCAGTGACGGCTTCTTGTAATACAACAGCAAAAGATTTACGGGGCTCTCCTGCGGAGTAAGTTTGTGTGTGGTGTGTGGGGTTTTTGTTTGGTAGTGGTTTTTTTTTTTTTTTTTTTCTTAAACTTTTAAATTTTTCGCAGCAAAACAGCCACTATTGTATATGAAACTGTTCAGGTTTGTTTTTTTCTTTTTTTCTAAAATGATCTTTTTTATTTTGCAGCGTGTTGTGTCCAGCTGACTGTCTTGCCAATGGAAGACCTGTTTGGGGAACTGATGTGTATACAGATGTAAGATATGCATTGTGCAAAATTGGTCTAAAAACTCCTCCATTGCTACGTAATAATGAAGGTAATCAGTTACGGTACCTATAATTCCTCTTAGGATTCCTCTATCTGCCGAGCTGCTATCCATGCTGGACAAATACCCAATAATGGAGGACAAGTCTCCGTGCAGAAGTCACCAGGTCAGAGCAGTTACACTGGATCTACAAGAAATGGGATCACAAGCCTGAACTATGGACCGTGGCCTGGATCGTTTATATTTGTTTTCTCTACCAGTCCGGTAAGTACAGAACCAGCAAAACAAATAACACTATAGTATACAGGTATCTTTAAATAATTTTTATTTTCTGCTATAGATCAGTAGTAAATCTTATCAAACAGAATGTTGCAGAATATTTTATGTGCATTATTCTACAATTTGTGACACAAATTTTCAAAAATGTAATTTATCAAAAGATTGTGGAAAGAAACCAGCACCAGATGTTCATGTAAGTTGTAAGGCCACATTTATGTGACACCCTGGCCTATCGGGTCGTCACAAGGTGCCGTGCAATCTGCCCTTCTGCATGGTATCCGCTCCTCCTTGGTTACGGGTCCTGTCAATTTGGTGTTGCTACCAACAGGTGTACACACATCCTGAGAAACACCATGCACCACACCCACCAAACACCCATTGGGCGGCCCGAGGGGAATAGGGCCACCCAGATGGAGGGATGGAAGAGGGAGGGCAGAGATGTGAGTTGAGCAGCAGGTGACAGGACAGGTCACGCTGTGGAGCTGGGCTCCTATACACGTGCCAGACGTTGGCCTGGCCAGAAGGAGCTGGAACCCCGGTCGCAGGGGGTAGTGACGGGGCACAATACTGCTACAGAGAGCAGGCCGGCTGCCTTGTGCTACAACCGGGCAGGGGCCAGGGCATGACGAGGTACGTGGATCCTAGGCTGGGAAGAAGCTTCACACAGCCCACTAATTCACCAGACGGGAACTGAGTCTTTAGGAACCGTTCCCCACTCGCTCCAGAATCTGGGTACTAGCACAACGAGGGGAATAGGACTTCCCACAACGTCCAGAAAATCCCAAGCGTGAACCCTGAGAGCAATCTCACCCTGCTAGCCACGCAGGTGAGCGGGACCCAAGTAGTTCCAAGGGAAAGGGATCCATCCAAAAGACACTGCCAAGGGACAAGGCTTCAGACCAACCAGCAACACCAAAGGGGCACGGACCCAGCGTGCTCGACCAACAGAGACTGAGCATTCAAGAGTTTGGTTTACCTGGTGTCAGCGTCAGTGACTTTGGACTGTGAGTACCTGATCTCCCTCTACTCCCGACGGGTCCTCCCCGCTCAATCCATTAGAGTCCCAGGACCACCATTCCCCTGCCCACGGAGGGGTTAACCTCTCGAGCTGCCACACCATCGTCACTGGGCTCTCCCAAACGGCAGCGGTGGTCCGTCACGTTACCACACACCGTGGGTAGCGTCACGAACATTATCCCGTTCACTATCCACAAACTATTCCCTTTTTATTCCGGGTAGCTACGCGCCCCCGCCTCTGATCCGGAGACTGCTTGAGCCACTGTGGATCCAAATCCGGTTCCAAGCAGCCAGTCGGCTGTAGTGGGGGCGGCACATTTACACATTCCATATTTTAAAAATAATTATTTTTGTAAGCCAAGACCAGAGGTGGGGGGGGCAGAATTAATGCATGTGTTTCTGTAGTACCCACGGGGCAAGGGGTTAAATTACTCGTCTCTGGGCCTGGTGATGTTGGGTCTGGGGATGTCACTGGGTGGCCCTTTCTGGCTGGTTTCTTGGCCCCGAGGTGTACAATAAAGGAGAGGGTGTGATGGATGATGGAGGTTGTTTTTGTGACGCCACCTGCGGTGTGCGGCCAGGGAATAGGCGCTGCTGCTGTCTGTCCTCCTGGGCGGATGGTAGTTGCAGCTAAGGTGTTTCTGCTCCCCACAAGTGGAGCAGGCCCCGGGGAGGATGATTAAGGGCGAGCGCTGAAGTGCAGAGCGGCGGTGCCGGGAATGATAGACGGACACAGTCTTTGCGAGTTCCAGGTGTTTTACTCAGTTATGCCGCTCGCCCGAGTAGTACCGGAGACCCACTGTGATGGGCTCTGTCGACCCCGTATCCTTTAGTGGTCAGTCGGTACAGTGGTCAGTGGACCCTTCCTCCTTGCGCTTGGTGTTGAATCCCCGTGGCCTGAAGCTCTTGGGGACCCCAGTTCTTGAAAAGTGTTTACTCCCTGCCTGTATGCAGGTGATGCGGTAATGTTGTGGGGTCTACCTTGGAACACAACCCTGGATCCTATCTGGCACTGTGCTCTGGGAACTGTGGGGGCAGGAGGGACGTGCAATCCCCCAAGCCTGCAGATTTTGGTGGACAACTTTAAGTATAATACACCCTAGGATTCTGCACCCTGCACTGCGCTGGTCCCAAGAGGGAAATAAAGCTCACCCCTTGGCGACCGTATTGACTCCTCTGTGCCTTTGGTAAAACTAGACTCCTCTCTTCCTCTGAAGAGCTCTCTAACTGTGTTGGCTCTTGACTCCCCCTGGTGGTTGCTCCTCCCATCCCAGGTCCCACAACTAGTGGATTGGAGATCACAAGTGTGGTGGTATCATAAAGACCCTACCACATTGGTGACTCCTTTTGACCCGAACCTAGCCCAGTTCACGGTGTCAGTGCTATTGACATGAATTTCTCACCAGATATCTAACAACCCATCCAATTCACAAGGGCAAAGAAATAAAACCATAGACTTCTATAATTTGTGTAATAATGAGAAGTGACATGGAATAAATATTGAACATATGAAGAGAGGTGCAAAAAGCCATAATTTCAACTGGTGTCCTGATTTTTCAGAAATTAGAAAGCAATCCTGCCACTTGGTGAAAAATATCAGTTCGTTCAACTGGTCCCCTATAAGGAAAACAAAAAGGTGTCTCTCATTACCAAGATGTCACACAAGAAACCTATCATGATGGGTAAAACCAGTGAGCTGTCTCAAGACCTTTTGCCACCTTATTGTTGCAATCAAACTTCTGGGGAAAAAAGGGTGTAATGCTGCGCTGCCAAACAAATTCCAGATGGCAATGTAGGATGGCAATGTTTTTAATGAACATGTTTCAGAGATTTGATAACTTTGCAAAGTCTTTGATGAACCAGTGGTAGTATCAGTCCAAGGAAGGCCTTTAGCTCTGTTTTGAGGAACCAGCCACTGCTGGACAGCTGCTACTTTTTCCTGGAAAGGAAAGACTCTGTATTGACACCGTATGGCACAGATACGCTATCTCCCTCCTAGAGGTGGCATTTCTTCAGGTTTAGTCCAGTCACCCGAGTACCTGCCCAAGCCAGTCAAGGTATTTTTGGAACTAGATGGAGTATATGATTTCATCCAGGGAAATCGGGGTAGCATTGAAGTGCTATGTGCGTGGGTGAACTCTGAAGCCACCGTGAACACGGCCAAAGACTGCCGAGTGATGACTAGCAGTACAGTGAATACCCACGGAAGTTATCAGGACCTATGATGTCATAGCCATGTGACCAGTCTAAGCCAATGTCTGTACAACATTCACACCAGTGGTTACCCGGGGACACCGCAATGATCGGACGCAGAAACAGAAGCGGCCGGGAGACAGTCTGAAGGACGCGGCGCGGGACCTGTAAGTATGATCATAATGTTTTATAATGTGTTTTTGTTTTTTTTGTTTTTTACAGCATGCTGCCCCCTCCTCACAATGTCCCATGCATGCTGCCCCTCTCCATGAGCTCCTAATGCTGCCTTCCTCTTTTCCATAATGACACCTCCATGTTGCCCCACTCATGCTAAGACCACCACACTAACTAACTAACTTTATGCTCACACACACACACACACACACACACACACACACACACACACACACACACACACACACACACACACACACTACTCCACTCTTGATATTGGCTCCACTCCATACTGATCCCACACATGCTGCCCCTTCTCCATAATGAGCTCCCAATGCTGCCCCCCTCTTATTCTGAATCCTTACACTCCACCCAATCGATTTTTGTCACTGCACTATCCCGCAACCCTTGTCCTCTGTCTCTAGCATCAGCCTCTCTCTCCCAGTCTCAGCTTCTCTCCCCCAGTCTCAGCTTCTCTCCCCCAGCCTCCCCCCAGTCTCAGCCTCCCTCCAGTCTCAGCCTCTGCCTCCCTCCAGCCTCCCCTCAGTATCAGCCTCTGCCATATCCCCCCCACCCATGCGCAGATCTCCGGTCTGCATTAGACACGCGCCCCCCCCCCCCCCCCCAACACTCCTTACGAATTTTCAGCTCTGCAAGCACTTACCTGATCCAGTGCCCGCCGCCATCTTCCTGGCTCATGTGAGTATTCTCTTTTGACACCGGCTTCCATCAAGTCGTCCTCCGCGGCATCCTGCCGTGAGCTCTGCATGTGATGTCCACACAGCAGTGGACGCAGCACAGAGGAAGGAGCTGATTGGCATGCGCCTGTGACCCCGGTAGTGCAGGTGCCGGCAGTTCCAGGGTCAATCAGCTTCCTGTGTTCAGCGGCCGCAGTTTCTTTGCATTCGCGTCTTGACGCGGACACAAATGGAGGTGCGCCTCTTGCCCCCACCCCCCCCCTCTGAAAACACAGCGGATGTAATAGACTGTCTAATGGAGGGGGAGAGGATCTGTAAAAAAAAAAAAAAAATTTTTTTTTCTGCCAGAAGGTGCCGCCCCAGGCACCGGACCGCGGGTGCCTAATGGTAAATACGGCCCTGTAGACGGGTATTACAGGCGGTGGTCCCTCCCTAAGGTGATTGGTCTCTAGAATCTCTCAGGTGGTGCTGTCATGGGCGAAAGGGAAAAATCTTAATTACTTACCGGTAATGGGATTTTCAGAAGCCCATGACTGCACCCTTAGTCCCCCCCCCCCCTTATTCACTGGTTATGGGCACTCTTCGGGGAGTGTTAGAGTTAATGGTGTATTCCTTTTTGGTGGTGGTGTAACATGATGTGGGCGGAACTTATCTCTCAGGTGGTGCTGTCATGGGCTTCTGAAAATCCCATTACCGGTAAGTAATTTAGGTTTTTGTGTGTGTGTGTTTTTGCTTTTTTGCAGCCCATGGATCCAAACTAACACTAAGTTCCCAGAGAGCTCGTGTTTGGGATCGTGTACACTAATACCACGTGTTCGGTATGAACCCCAAACTTTTAAAGTTCAGGGTTCGCGCATCACTACTTGGGAGGGATTTACTAGCACAGTTATCGGATTGGGCGAGTGTTGCCCATCGGTGTCTCGTGGGTGATTGTACTGAGGCAGATTGTACTGAGGCAATCAGTGTTCAGCGTGGCAAGCGAAAGTGGCTTCTAACAGCATAGCTTCTAACGCCCGCACACCCTCAGTGCCAAGAGACTTCACATCCACCTCAATTTGTTCCAGGTTGGTTCATCCACTCCACTTGGAGTCGGCATCTCTTCAGCTTCCGCAGTGACCACCAACGTCCATACCGCATCTTCCATTGGGGCCAAGGTTACCTCATTGGTGTGCCGCCCCCGTGCCAGCAGCCGGCAGGGAGGGCGGCACACCGGGGAGGTGTAGCGGCAGGAAGTTGTTAACCCCTCCGAGGGCAGGGATGGTGGCCCGGGGCCCAATGGCTGTAGTGCAGGGGAATGCATGTTTACACAGTTAATAATTCACACAAGTCTCTGGTAAACCAAGGTGATGGTGGCCTGTGCCGCGGCAGGTTGCATTGAGGTCCCCCACCCGGCTGGTCTTCTTTTTTTTTTCCTCTGCACTGTATTTGTGTAAGACTTCGTTCGTACGTACGTACGTACGTGTCCGCTCGTAGGAGTCCGCTCCCAGCTGGATATGGCTTGAGGAGCCGTGCCCGCAGACGCTGGCCCGTGGGATCTATGGGCCCTGGCGGTGACCTCTTATCCCTATCGGTGGGCTGTTGTCTTCTGTGAGGGACTTTGGGTGGGACAGAACCTCTAGTCCTGGCCTCAATCAGTTAATTAACCAGGTCCCCTCTTTCTGGTCCTGGCTTCAGGGTCCGAGTACCCCCCTTGTGCTCCGGTTTCCGTGTCGGTTCCCAGTGTCTGTACCAGCAGGCTACAACCCTGTCCCGGTCCATTTTGGTTCCACCGAGCAGTCTTCCAGTCTCCTGCTGACGGAGACCACAGTCTGCCACCTAGTCAGAGGTACCAGGGCTCCTACCCTGGTACCGTTCAACTTGAACCTCTGTTGGAGCTACACCTAGCTCCAGCCCACCTCCTCTCAACTCACTACAAAACTGTTCTGCTTTTTTTTTTTTCCCGCCCCAGGCTGTCTAAACCCCTAGGTGGGCGTGTTCCAACTGCCTGGTCATGCCCCCTGGTGTGTCTATCTTTCCCTAAGGGGGGGTGACTAGGGTTACAGGTCGGCTGAGTGTTGCCTAATGAGGGATGGTGTTATGCGGGGGCTTAACTGTGACTACCTAGTTTTGCCAGGGCGTCACACTGGCTCACTATTTTACCACCAATGTACATGGGCCAGCTCTGTCCTCAGCTGCAATGGGTTGTTTTTTGGGGTTTTTTGTCATTTCTCATTATACATCACTAAATTTAAAGTGTGTGTGTGTGTGTGTGTGTGTGTGTGTGTGTGTTCTGCTGCTGAAAGGCACTAAAAATGAATTCAGCCCACATGAGGTCTTGGTATAAGACAAAATCGAAAACAAAGCAGCTTTTATTTAAAAACTATCCATTGGTGCCTAATGCCAAATATTTTGCTATAATTCGGAAACATTGGTGACTTCTCAATCGGGCCTATCCAGAGATTACACACACTTATGTGTACAAAGAGGCCACGTAAAATTAGGGACCAACTAGTAAGAACAGACATTGACACTGAAAACCGTTTTGAGATGGAGCAATCTTAATTCCAGACACACTGGTACGTTCCCATGCCTCAACTGTGCTGCATGTTCAAATGTTACCAAAGGGAAGGCTGTCGCTCACCCTAGGACAAGCAAGCCGTACCCCATTAAACGTGTGGGTGTTTTTGGTTTTTTTTGTTTTTTTTTTTTTTAAATTTGCTTTATGTGGTCTATGTTAAGAGACTACCCAGCATGTAAGGGACCGTAGCTAGAAACAAGCCACCTATGAGGTGCAATAAAACCTGACTTCCGATTCCACATCATTTTGGTCAAGCTAGACATATGGTCTTACAGTTGCGGTTCCAGGTACTTGAGCAGGTTTTGAGACCTAGATGGGGTGATTAATGACACACCCACCAGGGCCGTGGGGCACTCAGAACCGAGCTGGTTCTGTTGGGAGGTCATGGCAGCAGGGTCCGACTCCGTGACTCTGGCAGTGTTGTTTTTAAATGAGTGGGGGATAATTACAGGGGATAAGTCGTGACGCCACCCGTGGTATGCGGCAAGATATGGGCCGCCGCTGCCATTCAGTTCCCCTGGGGTCGGTGGTGATGCAGCTGAGGTAGTTCAGCTCTCCACGGGTACAGCTTAACCCCAGGACAAGAGATCGTGTATGATGGAGGGACTTAATGTTAGGGTGCAGGACTGAGGACGCAACCAATACCTGGACGACACAGGGACCATAGTTTCCTTTACCTTTTTATTTGTTAGTAGATGGTACAGGCCCTGGAGACTGGTTCAGCTGGTAAGAGGTCCGAGTAGCCTGGAAGCAATTGAGGGGATCCACCTAGCCGGGTGGGCTCAGAGGCCCTCCTTCGGCGCTGTAATGTGTGGGTCCCTGCTGCTTGGGCCGCAGCATAGCTTCTTTTTCTGGTATTGGCACTGGTTCTCACCCATATGGCAGGCGATGTGAGCCTTCTACAGGTGCCGCTCCTCTGGTCATGGCTCCAGGCTCTACTACGTGTCTGTGCCCCGGGCGTTGTGTGACCAGAAGACATGCAGTCTCCTGCCCTCTGGATTCAGCTGCTGGGACTTCAGTACCCGTACAGCCTAGGACTCTGGTGTCCTGTCCTCTGTGCTCAGCTCTGAGGGAGCTCTCTCTAGCTCCTCGATTCTCCTCTGCTTCTTTCAGTTTCACTTCTGTGTTACTAACCCCTCCCCCAGGCCAGAATTCACAGGGAAGCTCCCTATGAACTGGGTTTTCGAGCTCCCCCTTCTGGTCTAGTGTTAGGAAAGTGACTGCTTGTGCTACCTAGCAAGGGGACCGTCTTTCTTACTTCCAGGCATAATGTCACCCCCTGTGAGGAGGGCAACTTTATTGTGGCAACCGGACCACTGGGGTGCCACAATTATATACAACTAGCTGTACTACCCGGCTTGGCCCGGGTTAATAACTGCTGTTAACAAAATAGAATGTATTAACAAAAATTTATTCTGCACACAAAAACCACAAAACTAATAGATAGAAATGTAATTATTAAATTGTTGCCTATATTAACCAATCAGAGCTCAGATTAATTAACTGTAGCAAAATAGAAGCTAAGCTGTGAATGGTTGCTATTGGCAGCCTGATAAATCTCCAGGCAACAGAAAGCCCTCCCCCTGACAGTATATATTAGCTCACACATACACATATAGACAGGTCATGTGACTGACGGCTGTTGTATTTCCTATATGGTACATTTGTTGTTCTTGTAGTTTGGCTGCTTATTAATCAGATTTTTATTTTTGAAGGATAATACCAGACTTGTGTGTATGTTTTAGGGCGATTATGTGGCGAGGTTGGTGTATGTGTGGTGAAATGTGTGCTGAGGGTGGTATGTGATAAAGCAAAAATGATTGGTAAATTGGAACGCGCGGGGTTAAAATTTCCCCCGGGATACTGTCTTTCTCTCCCATTCTGTCTCCCGCTCTGTATACATCTGTGTCTCGTCTCTCCCGCTCTCTCTTTCCCTGTCAGTCTGTCTCTTTGTGTCTGTCTTTCCCTGGCTGCATTGTGACATGCCAACATTCCATATAAGGGCGTGGCTGCGCATTCTTCTGAAGTTCTGGCTGCACTGTGGCTCCCAGCTCCACTTGCTTTAATAGAGGCATTTTTTTTTTGGCAAATAACTGTTAAGCGTGGGGTTAAAATTTCCCCTCGAAACATAGCCTATGACACTCTCTGGGTCCAGAAGGGAGTGTGCAAAATTTTGTGGCTGTAGCTGCGACGGTGCAGATGCCAATCCCGGAGACACACACACACACACACACACACACACACACACACACACACACACACACACACACACACACAGCTTTTTATATTAGATTATATACTTTCTTCTTTATTTCTTCTACTTCTCAGTTCACCCGCTGTGTATGACCTAATCTAATGTATAATGTTCTACTGTCTTGTCAATTAAGTAATTCATGTTATTTTAGTTGTGCTGCTGTGACACACTTTATTGATCCCGTGGGAAATTATGGTGTCGTAATTACTAAAATGTGAAAGTTATTGGATAGATGCGCTACAGACATTGACACCAAAGGGCTTGAATAGAAAAGTCAACTGGTTAATATTTCTTATCTTTAATAGACCGGGTGATGCCATACCTTGAGCCTCTACAACCCCCCCCACAATGCTCTGATCTTCCACGGTAAGATGGGTCTCCTTTTATTTGCGCAATTATTTGGAATGTTTTGTACGAACTCCCTATATTAACATTTCTTTTATGTTTGCAAAACGTTTAGCTATCAACACACTAGACCTTCAAACCATACAATGTCAACGATCGTCCACATTATATAGTGGCCACACCTACCAGTTTACCATACTCGCGTACTGCCCAGCACAGTAACCAACAATAAGGCCCTATAAATGCATACCTGGCTAGTATAGAGTACCAAGATTCATTGCATTCAAGGAGACTTTGGCGATTACCAATTAAACAGTGTACTCATACTGACTACATCTCCCAAGGGATACCATTTAGATTGGTTTTATACCTATTGCATATACCACTGGCGGATACAGACAGAGGCCACTGTGTAAGGAAAATATATGGGCCCTTTCCAGTCCAGAGTGCTCATCATAATGCTCATTTCCAACTACTTTGGCTGTAAAAAAAAGGGCCCCCTTACACCTCGGACCACTGTACGGCTGCAACAATGTCCGCCCCTCGCATATACATATAAAAAAAAACACCCTCCTTGGAACACATCCAATACACCTGTTGCATAAAGTACATCCAATTTATCTGCTGCATACATCGCCCATTGAGTCTTCTTGTTCACAGCATATATTTACACATATAATCATGCATATGACAATGTATGATGATAACTATTCTGACACCTAGACCAGTGCAACAAGAACTCTTGCTTTAAGGTGCCACACATCACCACCATTAGGAATACATGTGACGCGCCCACAGGGTCTGGGGGGAGTTACTCGTCATCAGGCCGGTGTAGGGAGATTTGGGATGTCACAACGGCCAGGCCTGGTTCCGTGACCCCGCTGGTGTCCATAAAGATGGAGGGGTTATTTACAGGGGAGGATATAGTTTGTATTCATGACGTCAACTGTGGTTTGCGGCTATCATAGGAGCCGCCGCTGCGGGAGGTATCCTCTGGGGCAGATGGTAACGCAGCTCGGTTGGTGCAGCTCTCCACAGGCAGCGCTCAGGCCCCGGGGAGGTTGGGAGTAGCAGTTTCCCGCTGCCGTGCAGCTATGTGGAGGGTAGGTCGTGGGAAGGATTGGACGACAGAGTTTACAGTTAAAGTTCTTTACTCACTGAGATGTCACTGCCCTTGGGGTGCTGGGTCCCGCTGTCATGGGCTCCAGCCGATCCCGGATAGTTTGGAGGTCAGAGCCGGTGCTTTTCTCTGAGTCCTTCCTACTTCCGCTGTGTCGTGAGAGTCCCTGCGGTTTGAAACTACGCTGGGACCCTCTGCATTGTATTGGCTCCGGTCCTGTCCCGTATGGCAGGCAGTGCGAGTCCTTCACAGGTGCCACTCTTTTGTCACGGCTCCTGGCTCTGGTATGCTGCTGTGCCCCGGGCACTTTGTGGGCCAGAAGACTTGAAATCGTCTGCCCGGCGGATTCTGCTGATGGGACTTAAAGTACCCAGCCTAGGGCTCCGCACCCTGCTTTTTGTGCTTAGTCCTGAGGGAGCTATGGCGCAGCTCTCTCCTCAGCGACTGTATTCTCCGTGTGTGTGTGTGTGTGTGTGTGTGTGTGTGGCCTTACTCCCCATTGTCTAGCTCCACCCACCCCGGGTTGCTGAACTAGTGGGTGGGAGGTCCCATACCTTGTGGTGGCTATCCCCCGTGACCTTACCCTAACCCAGTCCCAGTGGGAGGGCGACTGAACTGTGTTGTATGGATTGGTGGTGGTTACGGCAATGACCTCCTCCGTACCTGGGATGAATACCGCACCTCTGGTGAGGCGCAGCACCCTGTGGCGACTGAAGCCTCAGGGGCGCCACACATGTGCAAAAGCTGGTTTCTAGGACTGCATATACTTGATAGCCACTCTATATACACCATCCTCTCATCACTGTGCAGGAACCAATATAACACACAACTATAAGCATCGAGTTTCTATGGTAACTTAGACTCTATCACGTCTTTACAAGGTAAATCATGGATATTCACTGCACATGCTCATCACTTCCGACTATTTGGCACATGCCGCAGACTTCTTAAACCACAATCCCCATAGCCGTACACTACACAGCTTACTAGCTATGCCGCAGTAGTAGCGCTGGCACTCCCGCACTGTAACAAGTAATTACTAACATCTTTTCTCTCTACTACATCCTATCTAGATACATAAAGCGCACCAATGACCAGGGTTTTCTTATATAACCTAGTGCCAATATAGCACTGGCCTTATCAGGCTGACTCTATACAGACCTTAAGTGTCAGCTAGGATGTATAGGTTTTGAAACACTGTAAAACGAGCAACGTTTTGAATGACAGCAGCTGCCGATCAGCTGATAGCTGGGGTAGGGTTTCATAGTGATTCCCGCCCCCCCCGCCTGTCCGTCCTCCCCTGTTATTTATACTAATCCTATAATACAGGGGTGGGGAACCTTTTTTCAGCCGGGGGCCATTTTGAAATTTCTACCAACCTTCGGGGGCCGCACAAAATTATCAATGTGAAAATGACCCTGCTATATTTGGTGAAACAATTAACTCATCCCTACTGTGGCGGCCGGAGCGGCTTCTCTTTGGTGCGGCTGTGATGTTTGTTACTGATCATGTTTCTTCTCACAGCTTCTTTTTCATTTTTGTCTGGGTCTGCAGCGCAGTCAACTCTTTGTGATAAGATTGGAAAATCATACACGTCACAACAGACGCTGAATATACATCACAGGAGACACTGGGGGCACATATATCACACAAGGGGCTGGGGACATGTATATGCCCCCAGTCCCTCCTGTGATGCACATGCCCCCAGTCCCTCCTGTGATGCATATTCAGCGTCTGTTGTGACGTGTATGCCCCCGGAGACGCTGAGGACATGCACATCACAAGAGGGGCTGGGGTGCAGGCACCACTGGGGGGGCACAGATATCACTTGCGGAGCCCTGACATCAGTGGGGGGGGGGAGGGACACACAAACCTGGGGTGATACACAGTATTGGGGGGCACACAGCACTGAGGGGAGGGGGGCCACAAAGCACTGGATATGGCACGCAGCAGCAGAGGGCCGGGGGGCGGGCATGCAACTCCGAGGACCTGGGGTGGGGACGCAGCTCCGGGGGGCAGGCCAATGCAGAGTACTAAACCCACCCACAAAGTCCTCTCTCGCTGGCACTGGCCAGCGGGAGAACGCATTGGTAAACACAGCAGCACATGTGTGGATTTAAAGGGCCGGCGGCCCACAAGATGGCGGTGGCGGCTCAAGTACTGCCGCCCCCAGGAATCTGCCCGGGGGCCGCATACTGCCCGCGGGCCGGAGGTTCCCCACCCCTGCTATAATAGAATCCTTTTACTAAGTGCTAGAAGGACCTGTGCTGATGTCATACCCATGGGATGGGGCAGGGCCTCAGCCACCAGAAAAATGTTGATTCCTGGTATCAGCTATGTTGGCTGAGGCCCCACCCCTTCTGGGCACATGGGTATGACATCAGCACAGGTCCTTCTAGCACTTAGTAAAAGGATTCTATAATAGAAAGGGGGAAGAACAGGCAGGGGTGCGGGAATCACTATGAATACCCACCCCAGCTATCAGATGCAGTCATTAAAAAAGCTGCTCATTTTACAAACTTTACTTTAGTGGTCAACTCGGATGTATAGACTTTGAGACAAGCAAGTAATGTATAGAATCAGCCTGATAGTGCCAGTATAGCACTGTATGTATAGAATCAGCCTGATAGCGCCAGTATAGCACTGTATGTATAGAATCAGTCTGATAGCGCCAGTATAGCACTGTATGTATAGAATCAGCCTTATAGTGCCAGTATAGCACTGTATATATAGAATCAGCATGATAGTGCCAGTATAGCACTGTATGTATAGAATCAGCCTGATAGCGCCAGTATAGCACTGTATGTATAGAATCAGCCTGATGGTGCCAGTATAGCACTGTATGTATAGAATCAGCCTGATAGCGCCAGTATAGCACTGTATGTATAGAATCAGCCTGATAGTGCCAGTATAGCACTGTATTTATAGAATCAGCCTGATAGCGCCAGTATAGCACTGTATGTATAGAATCAGCCTGATAGCGCCAGTATAGCACTGTATGTATAGAATCAGCCTGATAGTACCAGTATAGCACTGTATGTATAGAATCAGCCTGATAGTGCCAGTATAGCACTGTATGTATAGAATCAGCCTGATAGTGCCAGTATAGCACTGTATGTATAGAATCAGCCTGATAGTGCCAGTATAGCACTGTATGTATAGAATCAGCCTGATAGTGCCAGTATAGCACTGTATGTATAGAATCAGCCTGATAGTGCCAGTATAGCACTGTATGTATAGAATCAGCCTGATAGCGCCAGTATAGCACTGGCTTTAGGTTATATAGGAAAATCCTGGTGACTGGTGCGCTTTAAGCCCTTCTTTAGTAATATTTTATACTGGTGCCCCTACACTATATCTACAGGAGATGCATGAACTGCACCATAGATCAGTGTGTTGTATATTCGCAATCTCTACTAGATTACTACAGACTGCAATCCAGCTGTTGGGCTGTGTGCGCATGCTGCATATTTGTAGTGCCCACAAAGATGCACGTTTTTGAAAAAACACATCCAAAAAACCAATGCGTTTTTGCCCAGTGCGTTTAAGTCAGACCTATTGACTGGAAGGGCTCAAACGCTGGCAAACACACAAAGCATTGACATGCTGCATCTTTTTGGTCACCAAAGATGCAGCTGAAGAAAGCTGCAATGTGCGGACAGAAACTGAAATAGCATAGACTTTGCTGGGGAAGGAAACTCATGCAAATTTGCTACCAAAACTGCACCCAAAAAAATGCAGCAAAAAATGTGACAAGGGATGCAGTGTGTGCATGAGGCCATTTATCAAGTTGGTGCTAGGCCCATATCCAAGTGACTTTAATATATAAATCCTAACATTTATTGATCCGCATTGTGGGCTGTGAGTTTCCTTCCCTTTACATGTTACACTGCATTTGCTTCCATGAATTATTATTAACTGTTTGGAAATGCACATGATGAAGCAGTTGGTTATTAAAGGGAACCCCTATGTGGTTTTTAAATGATGCAATGTGCAGCAATAACATTTTTTTTTTTTTTCTTTTTTTTTTTTTAAAAGACGTTCTGAGTAGATGAATGCAGTAAATACTTCAGGTTGCAGTCATAGGGGCAGCATTCTTGCTAGGATCAGTCACTGTCACTCAAATTCAGACATGATTATTTTTTTATTTTTTTTTTTTTGGTCATGCCCCCAGCATTGTAATTGATTACATAGAAAGTCACTCTAAAGCGCTTGTCTGCTGGGCTCCGCCCATTATGGCTCCATGATTGTGACATCAGCACCTGTCCTTCACCACCATTTCTCCAATATTGAGTTCTGGAGCTCAGCAATGGAGAAATGGTGGTGAAGGACATGTGCTGATGTCCCAATCATGGAGCCATAATGGGCGGAGCTCAGCAGAGAAGTGATGAAGGACTTTCTATGTAATTACAATGCTGGAGGCGTCACTAAGATTAAAAAAAATCATGCCTGACCTTGATTGACAGTGACTGATCCCTGCAAAAGCCCCGCCCCTATGACTGAAATCTACAGTATTTACTGCATTCACCTAAGCATATAAAGTCTTTAAAAAGAAATTCATGGAATTTTTATTTTTTTATTTTTTTTTGTTGTTCTTGATGCACATTGCATAATCTATTGGGAGCGGTTTAATATTAAATGACATGACTGGCCCATTTAATGAATTTTACTGAAATAATCTTTTACATTATTGCTACATCAGTTTGTTTTGTAATTCTCTGACTCGTGTAAATGTTGTAGATAACTTGATGGGGTTTTGTTTTGTTTTTTTTTGTTTTTTTCAGAGTGATCAAGACCAATTTGGTAAACGCTATAGCCCAATGTCTCTCAAATTTATGATTTTTCTCTACTCTTCAATAAACTTTCTTTTGCAAAATTGGAACAAGAGTGCAGTGGTTTTTCATGTATTTTTTTGGGGGGCAGGTCATTGTATTAAATAAAGTATCAAACGCATGTAAATAAAGAAACCCCCAACACTAGTAACTTATTTTACTTAACGAGGGCATGAACTGTGTGACATCAAAAATTCATCACAAGCGCATTGTGGGAATGTAGCCTTAGGCCATGTGCGCACGTTGCGTTGGGTGACTTGCAGACAACGCATCCTCTGGCAGAATTTCATTCTTAAATGTGGTTTAGACCACAAACGCAGGAAATACGCAAGCATTTTTAAAGCGTTTTCACCACGTTTTACATGCATTTCCATTGCTTAAATTGAGATGAGTTTTCAATACAAATACAGAACTAAAGTTTGAACATTTCAAACAGTAGGAAAAAATATAAAAAAAATAATAAACTTTAATTCTTACATTATAATGCTAATTTACCACAAATGATTAATGTGATTTATTAATTATGTTCTTAATTAAAGTGAAAGTATTGTTGGACTCCTTTTTTGAAGTTGGGCTGGATGTGAGGGGAAATGGAAACCTCTTGACCTCACTAATGTCAGAAACGCAGGCTTTGATTTTGACAAAAAAGCATGCGTTTAGCATCAAAGCATGTAAAAGGCTAGAAACTTCTTTTAAGATGCGTTTTGATGATTCTCATTGACCTCAATGTTGGCAAAACGCTGCCAAAATGGCAAAAACAATTGACATGCTGCTTCTACAAACAGACCTCAAAAATGCTGCGTTTTTAAAAGCATCGTGTGCACAAGAAAGCCCTATTTGCCATAGACTTTGCCTGGAAATCAAAACTCATGCATTAAAACGCTGCAGCTCAAAACGCTGCGGAAACGCATGGGAAAAAAAGCAAGTGCGCACATGGCCTTGGGGTATGTCTGCTCGCTGCAGTTTTGTATTCACCACAAAACTGCACCTTGTGACCCAAAAAACCCAGGTGTTTCCCACAATACTATACTTTTTATCATAGGGTCCCTTGTGTTATGATACCCAGCACAGATAAAGCCCATGGCTACAGTATGATAGACAGCCACGATAAGTGCATGGCTGGGGATGCAAAGTAAGAGGAACCGCGTGCGATCCTCCCACCCCAATTTTGATACCCAGCCATGATAAAGCCCAACAGCTGAGGTTGGTAGTCTCAGGATGAGGAGACTCATGCTTATTTGGCCATCCAGCCTAAAAATTGCAGTCTGCAGCCACCTAGGATTGCCCCGCATCCATTAGATGTGATGGTTCTGGAACTTTCCCCTGTCACATGTAGCGCCACACTACCTGAAATGAGCTCATCTACATCCTTTTAAGTGACCACCCCTGCCTCCCCCAACGCACAGCTCCTGATGAAGATAGGACGAAACGTGTGTTGGGGCGGCAGGGGCACCTCTACACCATAGACCACATGTAAGTTCAAATTTTATAATTTATCTTGTATTATCTGGCTCCACTATTGGGAAATTTGTACTCCATGTATCTACAGGACTTATAGTGACAGAGCATATGACTATACAGATACTGCAATTGTGTGAGCTGTCATTTTGGATAAACATATAATATTTGAGCTTAATAGATGCATCTATTGTGGGTCTGGTGTATTAAGGTTGGTGTCTCCTTCACTAACTAGCAGCACTTGTTGTTGTGTTTTTCCTATTATGAGCAATGGTAAAAAAAACCATGTCAATAAATGAGTTTTATATACTCGAGTATAGACGTCTTTGTCCTATACCGGTATAATCTAAGGTGGTTGAGTTAACTCATATAATTTTGTGCACATATTGGAAGAAACCTCTGAGCTATAACTCCCAATAAATAAAATCCAGTTTATTTTTTTAGCATTTTAAGTAATGTGAATAAATGATAAATATTTTTGGTATAACGTCTGCTGTAAGAACCCAAAACTATAAAACGAGCATGCTAGGCCGCACCATGAATATAGACCATCAAAGATATCCACCTTTTTAGCTTAATGTGAACAGGTGCAAACTTAACATGAAACATAACATAAAGGAGACAGCTGCACTCTGTAGTGCTAAGACATGTGGAACAATGACTATGGGAATATAGACATGCTTTACTGCTATGAAATACATGCAAAAACTGAGATACTTGGGCTGCTTTCACACCAGTTTTTTTGGCCTCCGGCACGATCCGGCGAAAAAACCAATGCGATGAAAAAACAGATCAGTTGCATCAGTTTTTTTCCATCAGTTCCTTCAGTTTCTTGACCTATCTGGTGTGATTCTGAGCATGCTCCGTTTAAAATTACGGATCCGGCGGCCGGATCAGTGGTTTTTTGTAGTTTTTTTTTATTTGCCGGATCCGGCGTCCATAGGCTTCCATTATAAAACGCGCCAAATCCGGCGTGATTATTTATTTATTTTTTTGCCGGAAACAAACGTTCACCTTAACGTTTCATCCGGCCGCCGGACAAGTACATTTTGCCATATCCGGCAAAACAGGATGAAACACAAGGCCATCCGGCACAATCCGGTGCTAATGAAAGTCTATGGGGGGAAAAAACGGATCCAGCAGCAACAGACGCCGGATCCATGTTTTTCATGTTTTTGCCAGATTGTACCTGATGGCAAAAAAATGATGTGTGAAAGCAGCCTTAACATGAAGCATTTTTGTGTGCCAAGTTTGCACCTGTTCACATGAGTAAGGTAAGCTGTGCCATCAGTCTGTTTCTTAGGCTACAGGATATTGCCTTCTGATTGAGCTCCTGCTATTCATCCTAAGGCGATTTTTAATTCTTAATTTGCCAGTTCTTGTCCACCCATAAATTGTAGGGGGGTTTTTTTGTTTTGTTTTTTAGCTCAGAGGCTTTAGTTTGGTAGGGACCCAGGAAAAGAGGTCTCCTTGCCATTGGCTGTGGGGCTCATATAAAACTGGCCATTTTTGTGTGCTAAGTATCTCAATTTGTGTATGTTTTTCATAGCATGTCTATATTCCCATATTCATTTTCACATATCTTAGCACTGCAAGTTTGCAACTGTCTCATATTATTATTTTTTTTAACCATGTTTCATATTCAGTTTGCACCTGTTCACATTAGAAAGGATGTGCCATCAGTCTTTATCTTAGCTCACAGGGTCATGCCTTCTGATTAAGCTCCTGCTCTTCATCCTCAGGCGACTTTTAATTCTCCTTTTGCAGGTTTCTCTCCACCCATAAATTGTAGGGTTTTTTTAATCCAAAGAGAGACATTAGTTTGGTAGGGACCTAACAAAGAGGACACCTGGCTGCTGGCTGTTGGGCTCACAGAATAGGGCCATTTTTGTTTGCTAAGTATCTCAATTTTTGCATGTTGTTGTTCATAGCAGTAATGCATGTCTATATTCCCATAGTCCTTGTTACACATGTCTTAGCACTACAGAGTGCAACCCCAGTTTAATGTCAGTCAAATACTAGCTCATTGTACATTACATATATTGCTCAACACACCCCTAAAATATCTTGAGGTCTGTTTATGCTCCAAGAAGGGATCTGTTCTCAACCTCTGATCCTTCATCTCTACAATAGCAAGATCTGTTTTTCCATTGCCAATCTTGTCTCTAAAGACCACAATGGTCGTGGTCTCTCAATGTTTAGACCTTGTGTACTCCAGTCTAGAACCTCACACGGGAAGCCGCACTTTCTCTAAAAGGTGCCAAACCTCCGCCTCTTTTGGGCTCCCCTCTGCTCATCTGACAGAACGCAGTGCATCAATGTAATATGGGCTGCCTCTTTGTGAACACCAGGATCCCTCTAACAAGCCCGTCATCCATGCCTACCCTTTAAGTGTCCCCTTGAATTTTCTCTTTTTTTAATCAAGTCACAACCACACAACGGTGCCTTGGGACATCTCTGCCCATCCACAGACCTACAAATCGAGATGGTGAATAAATTCTATATATCATGGATGTACATACTACACAAATGATGACTAGGCAGTCTGTTACTGAACTCAAGCCCTTAAATATACATTATGCAGCACAACCTAAGCTTTCTCTGTACTGGAAAGTGACGCTTCCCCATTCCTAGTAATCATTTGTCAACATCCTATTTGCAGGATCAGCTTTTTGCCGGTTTACATGGAAGCTCCGCTTCTTCCTTCTTACACCATGACTTTAATTTCACCTCTCTTGCGGTCTCGCAGCTTACACTTCAAAACTTCCCACACTGCCCAGCAATGGAAGAGCACCTCAATAAGATATTTGGGGGTAGAGTTGGCTTCCAATTATAAATCGATATACCAACATAATTATCCCCAGTTATTTAATGAACTGAACAATTACTTAAAGGGAACTTGTCACTAGATTTGGGGCCTATAAGCTGCGGCCACCACCAGTGAGCTCTTATATACAGTGTTCTGACATGCTGTATATAAGAGCCCAGACCAAGATACGTATATGTGCTGTGGAAACTCTCCACACCTTACCCATGATATCCCTCCAGGTGCGGGGCGTGTCTTGAGGTCCCGATCATGTCACTTTCTATATTGACGCTGCTCTAGGTAAATAGATGTCATTCGGGAGTGTCTACTCCTCCCCGGATGCAGCGTCAGAATGTCATGTGGTCGCCACGACCTCTAGTCACGCCCCCTCTTCTATCATCGCATGATTATTTGCAGCAGTGAGAGGACTTTACAAGGGGCGTCACTTCCTGGCACAACCACGCCCCCTGAGGAAGGGCCAGCAATGGCACGAAACACGTAGGGTGGTCCTGTTGCTTCTGGTGGACGTACGGCTTTCTGGAGTGATGATATGGGTAAGGTGTGGTGATTTTTCCACATCGCATATACGTATCTTGGTGTATTTTTCACCGCTTATTTACTGCAGTTTTTTGCAATATCTGTGTGTATGCATTTATGCTCTGAGGTGTCTCCTTGATCTTTATGTGCTGTGGTATACCATATACAATTATATATTTTCCTTTGCACCCATTCCTCCAGCTAAATCGTCCACTATTAATATACAGGACCATTTTTCCACTACCCTCCTCTCCCTCTTTGACCTTTTCCATTTCTCTTTACTATGTGTACCTTTTTTTATATAATATATATAATATATGCCATCGTTTGGGACTTGTTTTGTTATAATAAAATTACTATTTTGTACTTCACAATGGGTCTTTGTTTGGTCATTTTTTTTATTCCGTTAGATGCACATCAGTATTTACACATGTTCATTAGCTGCACATAATACTATTAGACTTCAACATGCTTTATTTATTGGGAACACCAATAGAAGATACTTCTGTTTTGGTATCATACTCCTTTCCTATTACATAAACTTTAATCCCAATATCCCCAATTGCTGTTTCAGATGTGGTAACAATGTGGGGCATCTACCTCCTCTATTTTGGTCCTGTGCAAATATTCAAGGCTTTTGAGAAACTTTTTAAGAATCTAATGTTCAAAGTCCTTGGCCTTTGAGTGCCACTTGATCGTAAATTGCATTTACTCACTGTTCCACCATTTCAGATGGTCGTAAACCCTAATAGCTCCTGCTACATGAGACTATAGCTGCTGGAGGCTTAGTCTTCCACTACTAAATTCACCGCTTTTCATTTGTCCTAACTCTTTCTAACGGACACTGTGATGCCCTCGACAAGCCAGGGGTCACAGGTAATGACATCACCACACCCTACACCCCGGTTAGGCACATCTAAGCTAAACCAGAAACCCTTGTTGCCCTTCCCAGGGGCTGATGTCCACACCAGGGGGTGGAGCCAGGCGGTTGGTCTCCACCCACCAAGGAGTTCACAGTCCTGGAGGAGGGAAAACACAGGCAGTCAGAGGGAGAGTGTAGCTCAGGCAGAGCTTGAGTGGTAGAGGAGCACGTGTGAGGAGCAAGTGTGAGGAGAAAAGTGACAGCAACAGAGCCTGAAGTGAGTTCGGGTGTGTGCCCAGGACAGAGACAGCAAGGTTAGCAGACAGCGGTGACCGTCTGCAGGAGTAGCCTATCGGAGGTGCCGTGAGGACCGTGGACGGGTGGTGACCCGGCGGTACCGGACCGGTACACAAGGAGAAGCCAGCACCATTGGCAGGGGCCTTTCGGATCCCGGCAAGGCTTGGAGTCGCCGTTAATTTGCCAAATCCGTCAGTGAAGGGGACCTCCGGGTCTCCAAACAACTAAGTCCCGATTTGAAGGCAACAGTCCAACCGTATGAGAGAGACACCGCCACCGCCAAGGCACCAGTTTCTCAGGGCCAGCGCCTGCGGGCAAAGAGGGTCTTCTCCGGCCCATATCCAAGTCGGGGAGCGGGTTACCGGTGGGAACCCATCGCAACCAACAGAAGTACTAGGTGCAGGGAAAGAGACAGTCACCGTTAACTACCGGGGAAAAGCAACAGCAGCCGTCCGTGGGAACAGTCTTTCCAGCCGTGTGTTTTACCGAGAACTGTGTCAACGTCTCAGGCTGAGTGAGTACCACCGTGCCGTGCGGCACAGCGCTGCCCCTGCGACCCTGCACCTCCCCAGGCCCCGCACCCGGCCTGCCATCCACCCCTACTCCATCACCGGGCCCTGGGACAACCAACCCCTTACCCACGGAGGGGAGAAATAACAACAAAGCTGCTTCCTGTCACCGCTCCCGGGATCCCCGTCCAGAGCAGCGGTGGTGTCCACACAATCACCACAACCGTGGGTGGCGTCACAGACAATAAATCCCCAAAACCAATCCCCTTTTTACTCACAGGCGAGGAGCGCCGCTCGAGTCCCCGGGATCCGGCCCATCGCTCGAGCCACCACCGAGCAGCAGCCGCAGCAGTGGCCGGACCCGAGCAGTGGGAGAGCACAGCGTCCCCTCCTCCGCCCGCGATAACTCTTTCCTAATATACTTCTTTTACTGCTCTGCTAATGTAAGCTCATCTCTGTGGCTCCTACGTTCTTCTGTTGTTGTGGTTCTGGCTCTGCTACTTCCGTTCTGGGGACCGGAATGGGATGAACTGAACAGAACACATAACTGGTGCAGGCGAGGTTACCTCTGCGTGAGTGTCAGATGAAAGCACCGTACTGCTGGCAATCGCTGTGATGTGCCAATCATTAGTACATGACACGGCTTGTCAGCTGGAGGCGCGGCATTTCAAGGCAATATTTTAGGCATAGGAGAGAACAATGATGTGAGCTCGATCATGTGACTGACTCAGAAGTCTTGAATAGCCTACAGCTGGCAAGCCCTGTGTTATATTTATGATCAGCACATCAGGGTTAAATCCTAATTTTAATAATTAATACATATAGGTAGATATTTGCTGACATAACAGAAGTATATCTGTGTAATTCTGGTACTGCATTGTATCATACAAGGGACAGGACTTCCTTGGATGGAGATTGACAGCCGCGTTATAAATATAAAAATTATATATATATATATATATATATATATATATAATCTCTCTATCTATATATATATATATCTATGTCATGTGACATTCAGGGGGAGAAGCTGACTCGTAGGGAGGTCATCCCTGCGAGAGGAAATGTGAGAGCTGCAGCGTAAAGACTAAAGTGGGCTTTACACGCTGCGACATCGCTAATGCGAACTCGTTGGGGTCACGGATTTGGTGACGCACATCCGGCCGCATTAGCGTTGGTGTGACACCTAAGCGATTTTTGCATCGTTGCAAAAACGTGCAAAATCGCTCATCGGTGACATGGGGGTCCATTCTCAAAAATCATTACTGTGGCAGTAACTAAGTTGTTCCCCGTTCCTGCGGCAGCATACATCGCTCCGTGTGACACCGCAGGAACGAGGAACTTCTCCTTACCTGCCTCCCAGCCACTATGCTGAAGGAAGGAGGTGGGCGGGATGTTCGCCCCGCTCATCTCCGCTTCTATTGGGCGGCGGTTCAGTGACACAGCTGTGACGTTTCTGTGACGCTGAACGAACCGCCCCCTTAGAAAGGAGGTGGTTTGCCGGTCACAGCGACGTCGCTAGGCAGGTATGTATGTGTGACGGGTCTGGGCGATGTTGTGCTGCACGGGCAGCGATTTGCCCATGTCGCACAACAGATTGGGGTGGGTATCCACACTAGCGATATCTGTACCGATATCTCAGCGTGTAAAGTAGCCTTAAGGCCTTACCCATCCAGGAACCAGAAAAAGATGACGGAACAAAACTTCTACAGATTTAGTAGAGAAATGGACTATTATTTACTACTAGATGGTGGCCTGATTCTAGCGCATCGGGTATTCTAGAATATGTATGTAGTTTTATTTTTGAAGATTTAAGAATAATACAATGAATATACAGGGTAAAATATATACAGGCCGCAGTCGGGTATCTAAGGGGCCTGCCCGCACCACTCCCTCAGCAACACCCACATCCAATCCGGAGGCAGCTGAGCAGAGGTGGGCGGCACATGCCGAGGAGGAAATAGGAAGCCGCCGCATCTCCCAGCCTGCAGGACCTGCGAGGGGAGGCAGAAAGTACTACAGAGTATGAAAAGAGAAGGAAGTGCAAGGCCCGCAGGCAGTGTATATAGAGGCTTTAGCTTGTGGGGTGTATATAAAGACTGCTGGGGTGTATATAGAGGTTTCTGTGTGCGGCGGTGTCTGTGTGCAACGAATCGGCAAAGTGTGGTTCAAATCCCGCACCAATTCGCGGCTGGACTGCGCATGTCGTTGATTGGTCAAGGGCGGCTGGCGCGACCAATCAGCGATGCAGGATTTCCATTACAGACAGACTTAGACAATTATATAGTAAATTACCTTCAAACAGATTATCACGTAAGCTGAAGAACAATACTATTGTTTTTCCTTTTCTGTAACTGATCAACATATAATGAACTGTAATTTCTGTCAATCATTTTATTCTATATAAAATACATTGACTTTAAAATAAAAAATAAATCGATCTTTCATGCGCCTCATCACGTTCTTACTTTAGAAATATACTTAAGACGTATATTTTTTTTTACACACCGCGCTTGTGAATTGAAGCACCGCACTTGAAACCAAGCTCTAGGCCGAGAGGAGAGTGAAGTCTGATTTGCGTGTCCAGACAGCTGTCACTCACCAAAAGATAGCCCCGTCCACACCAGTGATGTGCGCTGTTCAGCTCATCCGATTCTGGTCCCAGCTCGGAAGTAGCAGAGCCAGGACAATAGCAAAATGGTATCGGAGCCGCAGGTAAAGGAGCTTACAGAAGCAGAGCAGCTAGTAGAGGTATTGTACAACAATGTTAGGAAGAGTTAGAACTGATGAAAGGATTAATCAAATGAATTGTCAACCTGTATAATTTACAGTAAAAAAGAAAAATTCCTTGATGTTCAACAGCTGTACAAATGTGATTTAGCAATTAACCATTTTTGGCACAGGAAATTTTCCAGAACATCAAACATTCAGCCTGTAAAGCAGGGGTGGGGAACCTCCGGCCCACCATGACCTTTCCTGGGGCCCGTGGGCAGATTTCCGGGGCGGACGTGCTACAGCCACCGCCGCAGTATTACTGGTTGCCGGCCCTTTAAATCTGCACATGCGCTTGCGCACACCAATGAGCGCTCTCGGTGGCAGGTGCCAGTGTGCTCAGGATTTACTTTGTGGGCGGGTATCGCTCTGCGATTCTGTCCCACATCACCTTCACCGCCTCCAGCATTGTGCCGCCCACTCTCCAGCGCTTGTGTGCCGCCCACTCTCCAGCGCTTGTGTGCCGCCCGCTCCCCGCCCCTTCTTCGGTGCAGCATGCCCCCTCCACTCCTGTGAGCAGCTCCAAGTGCTGTGTGCAGCCTCCCCAGTCTCTTCCTAGTGATGTCTGTGCCCCCCTTAGTGAGGTCTGTGTGCCTCCCCCCCCTCAGTGAGGTCTGTGTGCCCCCCCCCCCTCAGTGAGGTCTGTGTGCCCCCCCCCCTCAGTGAGATCTGTGTCCCCCCTTAGTGATGCTTGTAGCCCCCTAGTGATGTCCATGCCCCCCTAGTGCTCTGTCGCCTTAGTGATGTCTGTGCCCCCAGTGCCATCTGTGCCCAACAGCAATGTTTATTCCTCCCAGTGAAATAGTAATGTCTGTTCCCCAGCCCCTCTTGTCATGTATATGCTCCCAGACCCTCCTGTCATGGATATGCCCCAGCATCTCCTGTGATGTGTATGCCCCAACCCATCCTGTGATATATACATCACATTGGAGATGCTAGGAGCATATACATCAAAAGAGGGGATGGGGCATATACATCACACTGGAAATGTTGGGGCCATACATATCACAGGAGAGGCTGGGGGCATATACATCACAGAAAGGGCTGGCCAATATACATCACAGGAGGGGCTGGGCGCATAGATCTCACAGGAGGGGCTGGGCGCATAGATCTCATAGGAGGGGCTGGGCGCATATACTTCACAGGAGGGGCTGGGCACATATACATCAAAGGAGAGGCTGAAGGCATATACATCACAGGAGGGGGCTGGGGGCATATACATGTCCCCAGCCCCTTGTGTGATGTATGTGCCTCCAGTGATGTAGGTGTCTCCTGTGATGTACAGTATATACAGCAGTCCCAGCGTCTCCTATGTGATGTATATACAGCAGTCCCAGCGTCTCTTATGTGATGTATATGCCAACAGCTCCTTAAGTCATGTATGTGTCTCCTGTGATTTATATACTCCAGTCCCTGTGTCTGTTGTGTGATGTGTATATAGTCTACCAATCTTATCACAAAGAGTTTTCTGCGCTCCAGACCGTGACAAACCTGGAAAAGAGAGAAGCAACATAAGTATTACCGAACATCACAGCAGCACAAAACAGAAGCAGCTCCGGCCACCACAATAGGGGTGAGTTAATTAACTGTTTGACCAAATATAGCCGGTTCATTTTCACATTGATAATTTTGGGCGGCCCCCGAAGGTTGGCAGAAATTTCCAAATGGCCCCCGGCAGTAACAAGGTTCCCCACCCCTGCTGTAAAGGTTCACAAAAGGTGTAAGTGTACCGCCCCCATGTCAGTAGCCGAGCTGCTCGGATCCGGATCCAGTAGCTTGAGGGGCGTCCAGATCCGGGGGTCACGCGGCCACTTGAATGAAGGGGGGTATTTACAGGGGGAATGGTATATTGAGAGTTCGTGACGCCACCTGTGGTGTGTGGTAAGGTGGAGTACCACCGATGCGGCTGGGAGTACCTGGTGGGGATGGAGTGGGCAGCCAGGTGTTTAACCCCTCCACGGGTAGGGGGGATGCCCCGAAACTCTGTGATGGTGACAGGGATGTGCCGTTAGGGAGGTAAGGGTCACTTGCATACTCACTCAGTCCAATAACGCTGATGACTCACCCACCCCAGGGCTATGGGACACCCGGTGTCGGGCCGGACTAGTCCGGGGGTAGTCAGTGGTGGCGGGGCCCGACTCCGTGGCCCTGGTGGGGTCAATATGGCTTCAGTGTTTGGGGTGATTAAAGTTTATAATATTCGTGATGCCACCTGTGGTTTGCGGCTATTAAGCCGCCGCTGCTGTATGAGGCCTGCAGGGCTGGTGGAATGGCAGCTTGGATGGTCCTGCTCCCCACAGGTGGAGCGCGGTGCCCAGGGGCAACTGTTGGTGCTTGTAAGTGTCGATGTAGTTGCGGTGTAGTGCAGGGCCGACAGGGAGGTGAAAGGACCGGACACAAACAGTCTCTTTACCTTTTCCTCTTTTACTGGGTAAAAGGTTAGTCCTGGGAGACCGTTACAGGTGGTAGAAGGCTCCGGCCGGCCTGGAAGTAACTGGGGTGCTCTTTTTGGCCAGCTGAGTATGAGGCCTACTCCCTGTTCTTCCTTTGCTCTCATAGGACCCTGCACTCTGAATTCTCTTCTGTGCCTCTCTGCCAATCCTGCTTTACTGGGCCAAGCTATTCCAGCTCCAGGCCCCAGTCCACAGGACAGCACACTCTGCGTCTTCACTCTCCAACTTCCCTAACAGACTGAACCCTAACTCCTCCCTCAGGTCAGGCTTGAGGAATGCTCCCTGGAACTCCAGGTTCAGAGCTCCCTCTGCTGGCCCGAGGGAGAAACTGCATTGGATGTTGGTACTTACTGGCCAATGATTTCCCCAATTACCTCCAGGCTCAACATTAACCCTTTTGAGGGGCAATGCTGTTGTGGCAACCTGATCCTGGGCGCCACACTGACAACTGTAGTAAACCAAAGTTCTGGACACCGCTTCAGCTGACGGGGAGCACGTTTGGGTCCCATTCCTGTTGGTGTTGCCTGTTGATCTGTGACCTTTTCTCGGGGCACCTTGTTTCTTTCTGATTTGGACCCTGTAGCCTAAAACTAGCTGGGTCCCGCTCCCCAGTATGGCTAACTGAGGGAGCTTGTGCTCAGGGTTCATGCTTGGGATTTCTTGGACTGTATTTGTGGAAAGTCCTATCCCTCTCGTTGCGCTAGTACCCTGATTTTGCAGCAGGTGGAGAGCGGATCTTGAAGGCTCCGTTCTCATCGGGCGAATTGTCAGGTAGCCTGAAGCTACTCCCTGACCTAGAATCCACGTACCCCATCGTGCCCTGGTCCCAGCCCGGTGATGGTACAAGGCTGCTGGATGTCCTCCTCAACAGTTCCGTGCCCCTTGTCACAATCCCCTGCTACCGGGGGTCCAGCTCCTACCAGGCCCAGACCACCGTCTGCTACCTAGTAGTTCCAAGTAGCCCAGCTCTTGACCTCCTCTCTACACTCTCCCTTTCTCAGACTCACTGACTGACTCCTGACACTCCTGAACTCCCCTTAACCAACCCCCCCCCCCCCCCAAGTGGGCAACCCTATTCCACTCAGGCCGTCCACTGGTGGGTATGGTGCAGAGTGTTCCTAGGGTTTTGATTAGCTGGTTTTGGCAACACCAATTGTTAGGGACACGCAACCAAGGAGGAGGTGGATGTGCAATCTGCCCTTCTGTGCAATAATACCCTGTGACGACCTGATAGGCCAGGGAATCACATAAGATGAGCTTAAAAAAAAAAACATTTTACAGATCTACTCGTGTGGGATACCATTTTGCTCTGCCTGTAAAGCAGACATGGGTCTGATGAAACGAGCTGTAATGGCCAATGGTTTCTGGAGCTGGATTTGGTTTCATTATCCATCTGGATAAAGAAACTTGAGATGTTACTTTTCCCAAAAGAAGAATAGAGACTGATTTCCTTGCTTCGTTGGTGTGATCTTTATTGATCTTTGATGCCCTGCTGTGAAGTCTCTTCTTTTTGTCGGAAATCTGCTGGTTTATGTTGAAGGAGTGCTTTTTAGGAAAAGGCGCTGGTCATGTCCACCCTAGCACATTCGTTACGGGTCAGTGAGGACCATGGCCTGTGTTTTGGTGACCCCTTTAGCCAATAGCTAGCATGAAGCAGACCATGAAAAATAAATGTTGTATGTCGCAAACTGAACTTGCTCAAACAGACGTATACAGAGCTGATTTTAGCAAGGACAAAGACTCCATCGGAGCACTGGTTCCACAACAATAAATCTGTCTGAACTGCCCTAAATCCCTGTAGAAGTGATCCTATTATTTCTATCAAGTTTAAGGCCCTTATCAAACCTTTCCTGCAAAGAGTCCAGAATATCGTAGACTGCAGTAGACAGCGAGGACACCTGGTTTCTGTTCCACCAACTAGAGGATGTTATTAGATGCATCCGGTAGCAGCACCTAAGGGTGTTAGTGACCAGCTCAGATAGTCCACAATTGGCTAAGAGGATACCATTGGCCTATATGCTGCTAACTAGAGTCAGTATGAGTGACGACAACAATGGCTGTCCCGAGACACTCAGTGTGAAAATCTTGGAAGCTTCCATTATCCCTTTGCTAATGATCATCAAAGTAGTGAACCAGGTTCTCTTGGGAAAAATGGGCAGATGCAATTACGAAGACCTGTTCCTATAGGATTTTCTCTTTTAAGTCCGTTGGGGTCATTGGTGGGAATATATAGGCAAGCTGGAAGATACACAGCGCTGCTTCCTTATCTGAAGGTAACACTCTTAATCCAGAGACTATTCCTCAGAGAGGAGCAGACTAATATTCCACTAGATTGCGGGAACCCCCTGATATGAGAAGCTGACACCTGCTGTAGGCTGATTGTGGCCTAATAATCATTTCCACTTTGCATAGAAGTAATGTGGATCGAGTGCCATTCTGGCGATAAACGTAGCATATTGCTGTCACATGGTCTGACGTGATCCTGGCAGCTCAACCACTGAATGGAAGAAGCAGAGCTCTTTGTACCATCCTCATTTCTCAGAAGTTAAATGATTGTAATGCCTCCATAGGAGACCAAATCCTCCTGGGTCACATAACCCATCATGTGGGCAGCCCATCCTGTTAGCAATGTGTTCAAACCACCATTTCAGAGTTTTGGGGGGTTTTAACCTCTGGAGTGGTGCTTTTAATTCAAGGTCCCTGCCCCTAGTAATATACTCACCCTATGACATCTTCACCCATTACCGATGTCACTCTACTCCTGAGGGTTAGTAGTGGGGGGTCTGATAGACTCCTCTCCATTACTAACCACTGTCCTTAATGCCAGCTGTCAAGTCACAGCTGACATCAACCCTAAAAGTATTACACTGAGTGCCATTACACCAGGGCAATAAAGAGGTGGGAAAAGCGCCAGAATTCTCGCATCTAATTAATGCGCCACTTTTAGGGTGACTGCATGGTCTTATTTTTAGGCAGGGACGACTATATAACCATGGATTTTCCCAGCCTGATTAAACCAACCACCAGCTGTATACTGCATGTGCGCTGCTTATCCAAAATAGCTTTTTTTTTTTGTTTTTTTTTTTTTATTTAAATTAAAAGTGTGGGATCCCCTCTACTTTTGAGCCAAGGTAAAGCTGACAGTTGAGGGTTGCAACCCGCAATTGTCTGCTGTAGCTGCACTGGTTATCAGGTAGGGCTGAAGCTCACATATTTATTTTTTTTTTTTTTTATTTACTCCCTATCCACATTTGTGTCACGATACTGTTTGCACTCTGCTGTCGCAGAGTTGTATCAGTCACCTGATTCCATGGTCGGCGTTTCCCAGTGGGAGGAGCCTATCCTTCCATGCCTTGTTCCCGGGAGGACGCCACATTATCAGGAAGTTCCCCTCCATCATCACAGCACCAGTTATAGTCCTGCTCTGCAGCGTGCTCTCCTGGTCCCTGTAAGTGCTCTAGATTCTGTCCGCTACCTCCCTGACGTCTGTTCTGCCTGACCTCCCTGTCTCCCATCCCCGCCATCTTGCCTTACCTTCCGTTCTTCCCTCCTGCTTCCTGTTTGTTGTCTTGTCCCTGTGCCCCCTACTTTGGCTTGTTCTCCCGGTTACCGACCTCTGGTTTGTCCTGGACCCTGACTCTGCCTCCTCGGATATACTGCGCTCCCTCTCGGTTCTGACCCGGCTAGCACGACTCCTCTTAGCAGCCACTTAGTTACCTGGGACGCCTTGTGCTCGGGCTCCCTCCAGTGGTTGTTCTTGTTACACACACTGTGTGCTGACTCACCCTCTCTGGCCGACCCACCAAACGCAAACTTCCGAGGGTGTGCCCATCCCTAGTTATAGGGCTCTATAAGATGACAATTCATTTGATTACTTATCTGTCTTATCATTTCAGGAACAGAAAATCTCTCCCTTTCCTCCTGCAGCTGAAGGTCAACAAGAAGAAGGTTTGCACAATATTATTGGGTTTACTATTTGCGCAAGACAAAGATTGTTCCGGTTTGTCTTGTGGGTTGTGGATATTGGGTTACATACAAAGTAAAAGTTGCATCTCTGATGATTTACTGCACAGATCTGTCACTGAAGGTGATCCCACACAATGGAGAGTAACCGGCTGCTGACGCTCGTCACAATCCTTGGTCTCATCTCTACAGGTAATTCTTTTATTTCACATCTTACTATATCTTTAAACTAAGATAAATCTTGTTTTTCTGCAAAAATTAGAGCTAGGGGCAGATATATTAATAATGTCCCACAGACTGCGGCGCTGAAAGGTGCTATAGATGGATATCATCTTATTCAGTATCTTCATTTTCCTATAGGCTCTGTGTCTGCGATTAGTTTGTGATCCTGAGTATTTTTGCTGCACAAACTGTCTCATCTTATATTTCCTGCAAAGTGAATGGGATTTCCACGAATCTCCTGTCGTCTGTGGCTTATTCTATATTCAGCGTAACCTGAGCTGCGGTGCGGGTGTTAAATCTGCAACTTGTCAATTTCTCTTGTGGATACAGAGTTTTATGTGCAGAGTTTTCCTATTCACTTGCATTATAATTTCATAGTTTTGTTAAGGTTGAAAGTAGACATAAAGGCCACTTTACACACAACGATATCGCTAGCGATCCCATTAGCGATGTGACGCGCCCAGATCGTTGTTACGATTTGCCGAGATCGCACATAGGTCGTTTATTAGCGGTCACACGTACACATCTCACAAACGACGCTACAGCGTTCAGCGATATATTGTTTGACCAAGGCGGTCGTGTAGATGTTCGTCGTTGGCAGGGTGTCAAACGTAGCAATATGTCTGCTGCGATCCAAACGACGAACAATGTTTTAAAACTGAACGACGTGTCAACGATCCAACGATCGTTCGGAGTCGCACGTAGGTGTCACATGCAACGACGTCGCTAACGATGACAGAAGTGCATCACGAAAACCGTGACCCAACAACATATCAGATAAATCGTAGCGTGTAAAGCGGCCTTAAGTCCATCAAGTTCAACCCATAGCCTAACATGCAGGAAATCCGCAAATAAAAAAACGCATATACATTTCCGGGGTTGTAATCTGCACCAGTGACGGACACAGATAGAAAAGGGCCCCTGTGGAAGAACAATATATGGGGCCCTTTGCAATCCAAGAGCTCATAAAAATGCAAAATTCCCCCTGCTTTGGAGTTAGAGGCCCCTTCACCTCTTGGGCCCTTGCAGCCGCACAGATTGCACCAATAGTATGTCTACTCATGAAAGGCAAATTGAATGACACATGAGAGAAAAAAATGCGTTTTTTTTTTTTAACGGATGTAAGAAACTGATGCATGAACACATCAATATGGCGTTCACAAATTCTACTCATGTAACATAATATGTTCTATTACAGTGCGAGCCATGTACGTGCCGGCAGATGACCACACCGCTGCAATAGCCTCCAATTCAGCAGGTAAATGGCCGCATATTTGTAATATTCTCAGCTTGTACGATTAGTGAGATTAGCGCAGCCAGAGATGAAATGTGCCTGTACGGTAAATCCGGCTCTACCGCTCAGTAGGTAGGTGCTATCGAGGTAAACACAGGACAAGAATAACCTCAGCACTCAAATGGACAAGATGAGATCTGAGAATTTTGAAAATTTTTAATTTGATAAATTGAAAGTGCACAACAGGTATAGCAAACCCGACATTTCGCTTCACAAGCCTTTCTCGAGGTTTTGCGTAGAAAGAAAGAGGAGACACGAGTCACAGGCAAACCGCCAAGCAAAATAATTTCAGAGGTGCCACATTTTTGCTGTACAGAAGGTTCAAGTGACGCCACGATCTCCATTGCCACCACTGCCTCACCACGACGTCCCCTCCCCAGGCTCTCACCAGCAGTGGCACGATTTCCCCAAAACTGTGTTCCATGATCCCTGGTTGAACCTTCTGTACTGCAAAAATGTGGCACCTCTGAAATGATTTATCTTGGCGGTTCGCCTGTGACTCGTGTCTCCTCTTCTTTCCACGCAAAACCTAGACAAAGGCTTGTAAAGCTGAAACGTCGGGTTTGCTATACCTTTTGTGCCCTTTTTTACAGTTTATCAAATTAAAAATGTTGAAAATTCTCAGATCTCCTCTTGTTCATTTGAGTGCTGAGGTTATTATTGTTCTAGAGATGAAACGTGGACAGATGAGACCAGAGCAGCTCCGGGTAAACTTACATCATTACTTCAACGAGTGGTTGAGGACAATTGTTTCTATCTTTTGTAAATGCATGTATTTTTAACTAAAATGTTGATAAAAAATGTTGTGCAGTTTTTTTGCCTTCTATAGCTTATGTTTTGCACTGGATTATTGCTGGCTGATGAATGACTTAAATAAGAATCCATCAGTGAGCTCACACGGCCGGTCTGTTCCTCCATTACTGAGAAGCTGGAGTTTATCGGATGTCCAAATCGCTATTAGTAGATATGAAGGCTTTTTATCTCGCCCAGTGTCGCCTCCTGCTGGACTGGCAGCTGAAATCACACACCGCATAGAGGCTGTCAGTCCAGCAGGAGGAGGCGCTGCTGGGTGGGGAATAGAGCTGGAGTGACGGAGGCCTCACATCTACAGTCTTGTTTGCAGATCAATTCACATGCTGATTTCTCAGTAATGGAGGAACGGACTGGCCGTGTAATGGAATTGCTGGACTTGTTTTTGAAAGAGCTACAAAAACATATAAATAGTTTTGGTTATAAAAACCTGTGTTAAGAATTTCTAGTGCGTTGTTGGCCATTTTTAAGATGCTTTTATATTTATACTAGAAGGTGGCCGCATTCTAACGCATCGGGTATTCTAGAATTTATTGTGTAGTTACTGTATGATTTTTGTTCTATATATATATATATATATAGATATAGATATAGATATATAGATAGATATAGATGTTGTTGTGTGTAGTTACTGTATGATTTTTGTTATATATATATATATATATATATATATATATATATATATATAATATGAGATGTTGTTGTGTGTAGTTGCCAAGTATTTGTGTAGTGCGCTGTAAGTAAATGTTCTGGGTGTTGTCTGGGTGGGGGGAGTGAGAGCGGTGTTGTTTGTGTGTTGCGTTGTTTGTAGAGCGCTGTGTGTCTGCAGCGTTGTGTGTGTGTGTGGTACTGTATGTGTTGCACAGTTTGTGTGAGTGTGTTTTGGGGGGAGGTGTGTGTGTGTGTGTGTGTTGGAGGAGTAGTCCTGGGGGGAGAGGAGGATAATAGGAGGAATAGTCCTGGGGGGAAAGGAGGATAATAGGAGGAGTAGTCCTGGAGGTGAGGAGTATAATAGGAGTAGTCCTGGGGGTGAGGAGTATAATAGGAGGAGTAGTCCTGGGGGTGAGGAGTATAATAGGAGGAGTAGTCCTGGGGGTGAGGAGTATAATAGGAGGAGTAGTCCTGGGGGTGAGGAGTATAATAGGAGGAGTAGTCCTGGGGGTGAGGAGTATAATAGGAGGAGTAGTCCTGGGGGTGAAGAGGATAATAGGAGGAGTAGTCCGGGGAAGAGAGGAGTGTAATAGGAGGAGTAGTCCGGGGGGGAGAGGAGTGTAATAGGAGGAGTAGTCCGGGGGGGGAGAGGAGTGTAATAGGAGGAGTAGTCCGGGGGGGAGAGGAGTGTAATAGGAGGAGTAGTCCGGGGGGGAGAGGAGTATAATAGGAGGAGTAGTCCGGGGGGGAGGGAATGTAATAGGAGGAGTAGTCCGGGGGGGAGAGGAGTGTAATAGGAGGAGTAGTCCTGGGGAGAGAGGAGTATAATAGGAAAAGTAGTCCTGGAGGTGAGGAGTATAATAGGAGGAGTAGTCCTGGGGGGAGAGGAGTATAATAGGAGGAGTAGTCCTGGGGATGAGGAGTGTAATAGGAGGAGTAGTCCTGGGGAGAGAGGAGTATAATAGGAGGAGTAGTCCTGGGGGGAGAGGAGGATAATAGGAGGAGTAGTCCTGGGGGGAGAGGAGTCTAATAGGAGGAGTATTCCTGGGGGAAGAGGAGTATAATAGGAGGAGTAGTCCTGGAGGTGAGGAGTATAATAGGAGGAGTAGTCCTGGGGGGAGAGGAGGATAATAGGAGGAGTAGTCCTGGGGGGAGAGGAGTATAATAGGAGTAGTAGTCCTGGGGGGAAAGGAGGATAATAGGAGGAGTAGTCCTGGGGGTGAGGAGTGTAATAGGAGGAGTAGTCCTGGGGGGGGAGAATAATAATAGGAGGAGTAGTCCTGGGGGAAGAGGAGGATAATAGGAGGAGTAGTCCTGGGGGGAGAGCAGGATAATAGGAGGAGTAGTCCTGGGGAGAAAGGAGGATAATAGGAGGAATAGTCCTGGGGGGAGAGGAGGATAATAGGAGTAGTCCTGGGGGGAGAGGAGGATAATAGGAGGAGTAGTCCTGGGGGGAGAAGAGGATAATAGGAGGAGTAGTCCTGGGGGGAGAGGAGTATAATAGGAGGAGTAATCCTGGGGGAGAGGAGGATAATAGGAGGAGTAGTCCTGGGGGTAGAGGAGTATAATAGGAGGAGGAGTAGTCCTGGAGTGAAAGGAGGATAATAGGAGGAGTAGTCCTGGAGAGAGAGGAGTATAATAGGAGAAGTAGTCCTGGGGAAGGGGAGTATAATAGGAGGAGTAGTCCTGGAGGAGAGGTGTCTGATAGGTGGAGTAGTCTTTGAGGGAGGTGTATAGGTGCCCAATGTGTGTGGGGGGTGTAGCCGAGCGGGGCAGATGTGGCCGAGTAGGGAGGCGTGGCCGAGTAGGGAGGCGTGGCCAAGCGTGTAGGGGTGTGGCTGAGCGTGTGGGGGCGTGGCCAAGGGGGGCAGAGTGTGAGGGCGTGGCCGAGGGGGGCAGAGTGTGGGGGGGCGTGGCCGAGGGGGCAGAGTGTGGGGGACGTGGCCGAGCGTGGGGGTGTGGCCGAGCGGGGCAGATTGTGGGGGGCGTGGCCGAGGAGGCAAAGTGTGGCGGGGCAGAGACCGAGCGGGGGCGTGGCCGAGCGTGGGGGCGTGGCCGAGGGGGCAACTATGCAAAGCAGTTTCCATAGTTACCTGATGTTTATCATTGTTATCAGCGTACGTGTGGCGGGAGTCGGGGTATGCTAGTAAGCATGGTACACATCAGGTAAGTATTCAAAGAGACAGTGCTGGGTCACTTGTTGGTCTCCTGCTGTGCAGCATGCATCAGCGTGTGACAGCGGGAGACCAACGATCTGAATGGGCAGGGAGCCAGCATACGCTGGTAACCATGCTACACAATATTACCCGATGTGTACCATGGTTACCAGTGTACCCCGTCCCCCGCACGCACTGGAGCCCACACCAGCGTACGCTGGCAACCCTAGCAATGTGAGGGTATGTGTCGGCTGGGTTTCCGGCGTACGCTGGTGTGGGCTCCCGGGGGTACAGTACTCACCTGGGAGTCGGGGCTCAGTGTCGGTTCGGGAAATGCGTGCGGGGGGCGGGGCCAGAGTAAGCGGCAATGCGTGAGGGGGGCGGGGCGTGGCCGAGTTGCCAATGCGTGCAGGGGGCCGGGGCGAGAGGCCAATCCGTGTGGGGGGTGGAGCCTGGGCGAGCGGCCAATCCGTGTGGGGGGGCGGAGCCGAGGCGAGTGGCCAATGAGACGCTTGTCACGGTAACGACAGAATTTTGGAGCAAGACAGACAGACAGAATAAGGCAATTATATAATTTTTTCTCATGCAAATTGAACCGGTATAAGGGATCTGTAATATTGGTATCTCATCACATTAGACTGTGACCACTTCCATTAACTTATGACCCGCACTGTACAGTCATGGCCAAAAGTTTTGAGAATGCTACAAATATTAATTTTTACAAAGTCTACTGCTTCAGTTTTTCTAATGGCAATTTGCATACACTCCAGAATGTCATAGAGTGATCAGCTTAACAGCAATTACTTGTAAAGTCAATATTGGCTAAGAAAATGAACTTTAACCCCCAAAACACATTTCAACATCATTGCATTCCAGCCTTAAAAGGAGCAGCTAACATTGTTTTAGTGATTGTTCCATTAACACAGGTGTGGGTGTTGATGAGGACAGGGCTGGAGATCAATCAGTCATGATTAAGTAAGAATGACACCACTGGACACTTTAAAAGGAGGCTGGTGCTTGGTATCATTGTTTCTCTTCAGTTAACCATGGTTATCTCTAAAGAAATATGTGCAGCCATCATTGCTCTGCACAAAAATGGCCTAACAGGGAAGAGTATCGCAGCTACAAAGATTGCACCTCAATCAACAATCTATCGCATCATCAAGAACTTCAAGGAGAGAGCTTCCATTATTGCCAAAAAGGCTCCAGGGCGCCCAAGAAGGACCAGCAAACGCCAGGACCGTATCTTAAAACTGTTTCAGCTGCGGGATGGGACTACCAGCAGTGGCGAGCTAGCGCAGTAATGGCAGCAGGCTGGTGTGAGTGCTTCTGCACGCACTGTGAGGCGGAGACGGCTGGAGCAAGGCCTGGTTTCAAGGAGGGCAGCAAAGAAGCCACTTCTCTCCAGAAAAAACATTAGGGACCGACTGATATTCTGCAAATGGTACAGGGAGTGGACTGCTGAGGACTGGGGTAAAGTCATTTTCTCAGATGAATCCCCTTTTCGATTGTTTGGGACATCTGGAAACAGCTTATTAGGAGAAGAGGAGGTGAGCGCTACCACCAGTCTTGTCTCATGCCAACTGTTAAGCATCCGGAAACCATTCATGTGTGGGGTTGCTTCTCAGCCAAGGGAATCGCACCACTCACAGTCTTGCCTAAAAACACCGCCATGAATAAAGAATGGTACCAGAATGTCCTCCAAGAGCAACTTCTCCCAACTGTCCAAGAGCAGTTTGGCACCCAACAATGCCTTTTCCAGCATGATGGAGCACCTTGCCATAAAGCAAAGGGGATCACTAAATGGCTCATGGAACAAAACAGAGAGATTTTGGGTCCATGGCCTGGAAACTCCCCAGATCTTAATCCCATTGAGAACTTGTGGGCAATCATCAAGAGACGGGTGGACAAACAAAAACCAACAAATTCTGGCAAAATGCAAGCATTGCTTATGCAAGAATGGACCGCGATTAGTCAGGATTTGCTCCAGAAGATGATTGAGAGCTGCCAGGGAGAATTGCAGAGGTCCTGAAGAAGGGTCAACACTGCAAATACTGACTTGCTGCATTAACTCATTCTAATGTCAATAGAACCTTCTGGTCTCATAATATGATTGCAATTATATTTCTGTATGTGATGTAAACATCAGACAAACACAATTAAAAACCAGAGGGAACAGATCATGTGAAAATAGCATTGTGGTGTCATTCTCAAAACTTTTGGCCATGACTGTATATTGGTATCTCATCACATTAGACTGTGGCCACTTCCATTGACTTATGGCCCGCACTGTATACTGGTCACTGGTACCAGAATCAGATCTTGGAGAGAGAACATGGACCTGTAATGGTGACTCCGTCTCAGAGAATTCTTCCCATTTTGTTGCAGTGACGGCTTCTTGTACAACAACCGCGAGAGATTTACCGGGATCTTCTGCAGAGTAAGATTTTTTCCTTTTATTCCATAGCCCCGCTATTTCTGGCGTTACACCGCCACTTTTATGCACAAGTAGTGACTGATATTGCAGCATAGCACAATCATGTATGGATAATATTGTATTTCTTTCTAATTATCTGATTATTTTGCAGGGTGTTGTGTCCAGCTGACTGTCTTACCAATGGGGGATCTGTTTGGGGATCTGATGTGTATACAGATGTAAGACGAAAGCAAAACGTATTATAAATTCATTCACTGTTATCAAACCGTATAAAAAGTCACCTGCTGTACCTATAATTTCTCTTAGGATTCCTCTATCTGCCGAGCTGCTATCCATGCGGGAAAAATACCCAATAATGGAGGACAGGTCTCCGTGCAGAAGTCACCAGGTCAGAGCAGTTACACTGGATCTACAAGAAATGGGGTCTCTACCAAGAACTATGGACCGTGGCCTGGATCTTTCCTATTTATCTCCACCAGTCCAGTGAGTCCGGAACCAACCACAGAAACAACACAAAGGCCTCCAGGTATTGTACAGAGATTTTACTGTTGTGATTAATCCCACAAACAACTCAACAGGGCAATTTTATTAAAGAAATGTGGCAAAAAAATGTGTATAATGTGCAATCCTAGATTAACTATTTTATAACAAATGAATTGATCCAAACATGCAAAATGTGCAATTGTGTAAATAACAGTGAATTTAGCACCAAACTGGGAATTCATCTTCAAAGTGTCTGTACTGAGAAATGTTCACGTGTATGTCTGCAGTAAATTATGGTGAATTCTGGAAATATATACCGTATTTTTCGGACTATAAGACGCACCGGATCATAAGACGCACCCTGGTTTTAGAGAAGGAAAATAAAATTTTAAGCAAAAAATTTGGTCATGACACGTTGTTATGGGGCAAGGATCTGCTGCTGACACTATTATGGGGGTATTGTCCCCAAATTCTCTGCTAAAGGAAACCCCAGCCTGGTAATGATCCTCCTGCCTTGTGTGTGTATATATATATCCCTCATCCTGGTATAGCCCATTTTGTTATATACTGCCATCCTGCTATATACGCCATCATCCTGCTATATACCCCCATCATCCTGCTATATGCCATCATCCTGTTCATATAATCCCATCATCCTGCTATATGGCCCCATGCTGCTCATATACCCCCATGATCCTGCTCATATATACCCCCATGATCCTGCTCATATACCCCCATGATCCTGCTCATATACCCCCATCCTACTATGTCCTGCATCCTGTGGCACATAAAAAAAAAAAATAAACGTTTACACTCACCTTTCCTCGCTCTACACAGCGTCGCTCTTCCTCCTGTCTGCCGGCAGCACTGTGTTGAGCCGGCCACGATCCCTGCAGCAACGCGATGTCCTCCTGTCTGCCGGCGTGACTGTGTGGACACGTGCGCACAGGGATGATGTCATCGCTGTGAGCACCGCTAGTTTCCATACAGCCGCGGCCAGCAGACAGGAGGAGATCGCGAAGCTGCAGGGGAACGGTGAGTACATTGATTCACTGCACCCCACGCTGATGATGATGCACGGGGAGCAGTGAATACAGCCGAGCATGATCACCCCAGGCTGTAGTTGCCAGGGGTGATCACGCAAGCTGGCTGTTTACTACGTCCCCGCCCATCACCCTGCCCACCTGTAGCGCCGGCTTCACCGCTGAGAGATGGGCGGGAGGATGGGCGTGCATATGTAATGAGCAGGTCCACGTGGTCACGGCAGGCGCTGCTGCAGCCTGCTCGTGCCGCTGATGACCCGCTCCACCACAGCACCCTCATTCCTCGCAGCCCTACATTCAAACCATTAGATGCACCCCCCATATTCCCCCAACATTTGGGGGAAAAAAGTGCGTCTTATGGTCCGAAAAATACGGTAATAAAATCTGCCAAATGTTTGGCATATAATATTTTGCTTACTAGAAATGAAGGGACCAGGCTTGGACTGGCCCACAGGAGGGCAGGAGAATCCTCTGGGGGGCCCCTCTGCAGTAGTATGTCACTTACCCCACAACCTAATCACTAGTTGGTACAATACACTTGTTTCACTATGTGCAGACAAAGAAAACCTCTCATCATTCATTTTACAAACTATCCAGTATATTATTATATAAAAGCATAGGTAAGTTTGTGAATGTAATATTGCTGTAGTTGATCAGTGGCCCCCAGAGCCAGTGTTACTGGTTGGACCCTGCTGCTCCAGTCTCTGACACTGGGGTGGGGGAATGTTTGAATATCTGTTACATCAGTGTGTAGAAGAGTTTCCCGTCCGGTGTGCCACAGTAGTCAGGGTTGCCACCGAAGCCCATCGTCATTGCCACAATACTCCGTTTTCAATTGAAGCATTCAGCACACTGGGCCGGAAGCCGGTCATTTGTTTATGTCAATCTATATCTTTTGAATTATAGATTAATATTGAATAAAGCAGGGTAGAGGCTGAATCCCAAACTATAGAAGGACCAACGGGCGTCAGAAAATCATGTGATCTGCTCATTCATGGGACTCTGCAGCCCTCCTGGGTTCTGTAACTTTCAAGCAGAAGTCAGTCCGAGTTAGGCTGCTTTCACACTAAGTCTTTTTAACATGCGTCCTGAACGTTTTTTTAACGCAGAAACTGATCCAGTGCAAATGCGTTTTCATTTCAATGCATTTGCAATGGACTCGCGTTAACATGCGTTCACCTGCGTTTGCGTGCGTTATAGTAAGGATCCAGCGACTTGCAGTTTTTTAACATCTTTCAAAAACGCTACTTGTAGCGTTTTTGAGCTGCGTCCAACTTCTGCAAATTGCTGGATCCTGACTAAACAGCACGCAAACGCAGGTGAACGCTGGCGTGCTGATAGGTGGGATCCTGCTTGCTCTACTGGGCATGCCCAGAAACCAGCCTGGTGTGATCAGTCTCTCTCTCTCCTATCTCTCTCCCCCTCCCTCTCCTCCACCTGAGAGCTGCGGACACTCGTAACCAAGGTAAAGATCGGGTAACCACTTATCTTAGTTACCCGATGTTTACGTTGGTTACGTGTGCAGGGAGCCCGGCTCCTAGCAGCTGCAGACGCTTGTAACCAAAGTAAATATCGGGTATCCAAGCAAGTATACCCGATGTTTACCTTGGTTACGAGCCTCGCACCTGTCAGATGCCGGCTCCCAGTCTGGCACGTTTAGTTCCCCTCACTCCCGATCACATGACTCCAATGCCCGCCCCTAAACATCCAGTGACAGGATCCTGCAAAGTAACACATGCGTTTACATGCGTTTTTTGCTGTAAAAGCAGGATCCGCTTTTGCAGCAAAAAAACCGTTCAGGACGCATGTTAAAAAGACGTAGTGTGAAAGCAGCCTTACAGGGAACTCTGCGCTGAGGATGTGACTGATACTTCTCATTTATCAAAAGCACCGGGAGGGAAAAGGCAGAAGTGGCTGATAATGGACAGGAGCTACATTGGGAGTTTGCAGTGCCGCTTTCAAAGGCAAGAAGAGATGTCGGATGCATGCGTTGGGACATTAGGGGTAAAATTAGATGTGTGACTGCCGGGTAAGGATTGCAGGATGCCTGTGTGCAATCAATAAAGCAGAGGTGATTGAGGGAACGTCATCGTCTTCCCAGGTCATGTCCTTGCGTCTTCTCTAGTGAATGAAGTTATTGCATTTCTACTGGACAGCTAAATCTGTCCCCACACCCCAGTATTTACAGCCGCAATGTCCCAATATGAAACCCTAATAAAATTCCTCCATTTTAGTGACAATTGCCAAGCTCCTCCAAGAAATTACCCCAATTATGATCGGCTAAATAAATTGAAACCCCAAATTTCCCTCCTAAAAGATTCACTTCTAAATTCCTATACCCCGAAGCCAAATGTTTTTGGTTTTTTTAACTTCGCTTTATTAACAATTTCAAACATGGTACAACTGACATTTGCCATATAAAGATAGCTCCGTATATAGATAGTAATATTTAAATATAACAATAAACAGTCATATAAGTCAATAATATCTTTAGCACTTAAGATAGAACAATGGTATTATCCATACTTCTTATCATTTGCATATATATAATTTTATATTGAGCATAAGAACAGCTCTATCAGCATGACCATATTTTGAAAACAAGATAGAAAGAGGAATAGAAAAAGGAAGATAGAAAGAAAGAACAACAGCCACATTGCATTATTATACCTCAATATACCATTGGACAGTGTTTCATATCCCAACATCTAACGGGAACCACCGTTATCCGCATAATCTCCCTCAAACCTCCGCAAGTGTGTCTGGAGAAGAATTCCACAAACCCCAGATTTTGTTAAATTTTCCCGGGCACCCCCTATTATAATATACCACCCGCTCATAGACTATGATTGCATTGACTAGTGTAACCCAGGACCGCACAGTTGGATTCGAATCTCCCATCCACCTCAGAGCTATTAATTTCCTAGCCAGAAACAATGCCTCTCTGAGGAATATTGCCATGTAATGATCCCAGAACTCTTCCTCCACCCCCCAAACAGGCATATCAAAGGGTCACACAAAACAGGAATCGACACAATCGATGTCAGCAGAGATGTCACTGCCCGCCAGTTCGAAGATATATTGGGACATCTCCAGATCATATGTATGAAATTTGCCCCTGAGAGACGACGCCTCGGGCACTCCGATGTACGAGAACGGCCCATACTAAATAATCGAGTTGGAGTAAGGTATGCCTGGTGGACAATGTAGCATTGAATCAACCTATTAACCGAAGGGGATACCGCAGTCGGAGATTCCAATATCTCTTCCCATTCCTCTCCCTGTAGAGAGGGAATTAGAGATTTCCATCTATCCTGGGCTGGCAAGGGGTCAGACTCCACCCCCACTGACAACAGGTAAGTATATATAGCTGAGATGAGGCCTCGAGGTCCTTGTGATTTTAGAATACCTATCATAGGAAGTGATGATATCAATTTCCTCACTCCAATTTTCTGTATGTGGGATTGAATCGCTGTGCGAATCTGCAGGTATCTAAAGAATTGTGATCTTGGGACATTATATTCAATCTGGACTTGTTCAAAGGACTTGAAGGTTGTGGTTCCCGGGACAAAAAGATCACCTAATGCACTGACGCTGTGAGTGGCCCAGAATTGCGCCGAGGGGTGATCTCTCAGAGTATGGAAGTGGCTATTCCCCCATAATGGGAGTTCCACCACCACCCCTTCGAAGTGTACCACCCTCTTGGCTTGTCGCCAGACTAATCTTGCCAACCTGAGGAGGGGTAATTGCTGTGGTGTTCTCAGTCCTTCTGATTCCAGAAAACCCACTAAACAATCAGTCCCAGCCGCGTGTGCCAAGTGACTCTCAGAGTTTGGCAGCTGACATCCAGGCATCCAAGTCTCTAGTGTCCTAAGCTGTCCCGCGAGGTAGTAGAGGAAGAACTCCGGTAAAGCCATCCCTCCCAGTCTTTTGGATCTCTGTAAAATGGATAACCGAAGTTTGGGTCTGGATTTCCCCCATATGAAAGAGGTAGTAAGCGAGTTTACCATTAAGAAGGATTTGGGTACTGATACTGCACTATGTTGTAGTGTATAGCTAAGCTTTGGAAGTAATATCATTTTAATTAAATTTATTCTGCCAACCACTGACAGGGGTAGCTTGCTCCACAAGTTATATTTAAGTGTAACGTGCTCCAGAAGTGGTGTTATACTCGTCTGCAGGTCTAGTGTATGGTCTTTCTGTATGTGTATTCCCAGGTATTTAAAGCTAGTTACCACTTGCAAAGGTGACCTACCCTCCATTGAAATTCCAGACCCATGCATTAATGGCATCAAAGCCGACATATCCCAGTTGATGCGTAGTCCCGAAAACACCCCAAATGTATCTATAGTGTCTATAACCACCGGTAGAGTCTCTTGCACTCGATCTAAGAAGACAACCATGTCATCCGCATACAATCCTATTTGATCTGTGCGGTCGGCTATAGTGATTCCAGTGATCTGTGGATGAGAGCGGATTCTAATTGCCAAAGCTTCAATAACTAGTGCAAACAATGCTGGAGACAGAGGGCATCCCTGTCTTGTGCCCCGGTTCAATGCGAAGGGTGTAGACATGGCACCATTGACTAGTATCCTGCCTGTCGGGGACCTATACAACATATGAATCCAATTACTGAATTTAGGCCCAAAAGCGAATCTCTGGAGGCAGGCAAATAAAAATGGCCATTCTACCGAGTCAAATGCCTTGGCCGCGTCCAGCGAGGCCAAGGCCCACTCGTTCTCCTGGACCAGTGTGCTATATTGCACTATGGACTGGACCCGTCTTATATTTATAGAGGTGTTTTCCCGGCATAAATCCGGTTTGATCTGGGTGAACTATACTCAATATGACTGAATTAAGCCTGGACGCCAGTATTTTGGTAAAGATCTTGTAATCCACGTTAACTAGGGATATAGGATGGTATGAACCGCAGTCTAGTGGGTCTTTACCCTCCTTCCTCAGCACGACTATATGTGCTTCGTACAAGGAGGCAGGTAGAGAGTCGCTGGCTGAAAAATGTGAGAAAACCTCTAAAAGAATCGGGGCCAATACGTCACAATATTTACTATAGAATTCTATGGGAAGGCCATCTGGACCCGGGGATTTCCCCCTAGCCATATCCGAGATGGCAGTAATCACTTCATCCAGTGTGATGTCCGCCTCCAGAGACTCCCGTTGTGATTCACTCAAAGTGGGAAACTCCAAATCCGACAAATATGTCACGCAACTTTGAACTCCATGAGGTTTTCTAGATGTGTATAGGGTTTTATAGTATTCACAAAAGCACTCTAAAATATCCTCAGGGGATGTAGCTATTGAGCCATCCATCCTCCGCATACCCAATATTGTGTTTGAAGTGTTGTGTTGCCTAACCATATATGCCAATAATTTATGGATTGATTTCCAAGCTCAAAATATGATTGTCAGGTAAAGAACAATTTGCGTTTGGACTTGGTCTCAGAGTGCTGCATATATAACCTATATGATTGCATCCAGGCCGCCCTAATTCCATTGGTTGGGGCCGATATATATATTGCCTCTAAGTCCCTAAGTCTCCCCTCTACTATATCATCCTCAGTTTTAGTCACTCTTTTAAGATATGTTATGGTTGAAGACAAACACCCTCTAAGGTAGGCTTTAAGGGTGTCCCACACCAAGTTAATATTCCAGGGTTTAGGCTGGGCTTCCAGGAAATCCTCTATTTGGGTCAGAGTTCTATCACTTTGATCTATTAGTTTTAGCCAAAAGGGGTTTAACCTCCAAAAGGGTTTACCAACACCTTGGTTAGTCTTCATAGTAAGAATCACTGGGCTGTGATCTGATATGCCCCTGACCCCGTGTGCCACGTCATCCACCCAGGTTGCGATATTGCGCGACCCAAAAATATAATCTAGTCGGGACAGCGTGCGTCTAGTAGAAGAATGACATGTATATTCTCGGGTGTTAGGATGCCGGAGTCACCAAAGGTCAATCCACCCACCTCCCTCCGCGCATTGCTGCAAATCAGTCAAGTGTGTGGCCGAATGTTGTCCCCCTCCATCCATCCGAAACCTGTCCTGCTCCTCATTCATCACAAGATTAAAATCCCCCATACATAACACATACGCATCTGGATAATTGAGGGCAAAGCTCATTAAGAATGGAGATGCGAGCTGGCGGGGGGTTGTAAATACATAATAGCAAATAATGTCTAGAGTTTATAGACTCATATATAAACACAAATCGCCCCTCCGGGTCACGCCTCACCACCTTCACTTCCCAACGGATATGTCTATGGACCAATAGAGAGACACCCCTGGAGTAGCTGGTGTGGAACGCATGTGCCGACCATTGTACCCACGGTTTGTTTACTAGTCTGGCTGTGTCCCGTGTGAGGTGAGTCTCTACCAGTACCACCAGTTGGGCCTTGACTTGCTTAATTTGGGAGAATACCTTAATACGTTTTTTGGGCAATTTAAGGCCTCTGACATTCCAGGTCATAAATATTAGCTTTGACCCCATATCACATAGATCTTTTTATAGAACCAGGATCCCAGGTATAAGACGCTTTCTGCCCTGCTAGTAAGTGTGATTAACCCTCCAACAGTAATAAGCCTGTCCCTGCAAAGAAATAAAGTTAATGCAATTGCAGCTGTAAACATATAGAACCAATATCGAAGTTCAGGACCTTTCCGATAAGTCCTGTAAAACATTTCAAACATCAATGGGGATACCACCACTGAATACAGTGTCCTGGTATAGGTGGTATAAGGGTGCACAAGATAGGGCTCCCATTTCACAAGAACCAATTCCTGGCCAATTCCTCCATCACTCGAGGCACGGGGAAGTCCCATCTGTCTCCAAAGGGGGCTTCAAGCAACCATGAAATAAGAGGGTCGCCAGGGGGCACAGAAAATGTCACCTAGGAAAGTAATCTCATGGCTTCTGCCCCTTAGGTTTCGGGTGTACCTGTAGCCAGTCCTCAGCCTCAGCAGGTGTAGTAAAAAACAGATGCGACCCTTCATGCACTATGCGGAGCCGGGCAGGGTACAGCATAGAGTAGATGATGTTCCGCTCCCTTAATTTCTTCTTCACCTCCATGAAGTGGGCCCTCTGTTTCTGGAGGTCCACCGAAAAGTCCAGAAAGATCGAGAGCGCAGCATTATTGAACTTGAGTGGGCTCTTCTGTCGGGCCAGACGGAGTGCTGTGTCTCTATCTCTGTAGTTGAGCATCCTTGCTAAAAAGGGACGTGGTGGCGCGCCTGGAATAGGAGGCCTCGTTGGAACTCTGTGCGCCCTCTCCACCGCAAATGTCGAGGAGAACTCCTCTCCGAGATTACATTTCAGCCACTCCTCCAGGAATTGTTCCGGATGCTGACCTTCCGAGCGCTCTGGCAGTCCTATGATTCGTATATTGTTTCGACGCATGCGGTTCTCCAGATCGTCTGATTTCTGGCGCCATGCATTTGCCGATCCGGCCATTGTTGTCATTTTTGTTTTGAGTGTTAGTTTGATCCTCCAGTTCAGACACTCGCGTCTCGACTTCCGCTGTTCGGGCCCTCAGGGATTGCATGTCCTGACGCAGGAGGCCCACCTCTGAATGTACCTGCTCAATCTTCCCTGTGAGGGAGTTGTTGCTTGTAGAAATTGCTTGTAGAAGCTGTTCATACACCTGCCTCAGGGTTAAATCATCTTTATCCTCTGACCCGTCATCCAACAGTGCCTGACCTTTTGGGGTGGCATTTCTCTTGACTTTAGGGGCATCTGCCTGACCAGCCCTTGCGAACTCCTTAAGTTTGTCAATAGCTCCACTTTGTTTAGGGGGACTCATATTGATACACTGGGGATTTGCTGATTCTGCATCCCTCTCTTATCATGCTCCTGTGCGTCTGAATCTGTGCCTTTATAATGTATATTTAGTAATATGTCGGTCTCCACTTCCTCACCACGTCCAGAGAGCCGGAAAACAGCCACTTATATGGTGGATAATAAGAACGAAGGAAGTCCCAGGGCAGCATAGCACTCAGGGTGTATTTATCAGGATGATGCAGGCCTGTGCAGCGTGGGGACTTCAATATGTGCCACTTATTTGTTTTCATGTGTCAGGAAAAATCTGCAGGGCCCGTTTTTCAAGGCACACACTCCAGACCCTCCAGCACTCTATGGGTTAAAGTCTCCCACACAACCACTGGCCCCTGCTGCTCACTGACTGCCAGTTACACAGCTAAGGGATTAACTCCCTGTGCTCACCACTCCTGGGTCTTCACCTCTGGCCATAAATCTGTCACTCCTCACTGCTCTCCGGAGTCATGCTCTGCTGCTCACTGTGGAAATGCAGGCTGTAGGGAAGATGGCTGCTGCTCCACACTCTCCAGCCTCAGGAGATCCAGCAACGCCGTGCAGGAGTCAGGGAATAGCTCCAGTGGGAATCTGCAGCCTCCAGATGGTGTCTCCTGTCACAACAGCAGGTCAGTGAGTAAATGGATCAGGTAACCGGCTTGCAATTACCCCTTCTATGAATTTTTTTGGGGTTTTTTGGTATTGTAGCACCCCTGTGGTGACAGGTGCCACAAAATGTGAATGTGGAAACCCAAACCACCAGTCAGTACACCAACACCTTCAGGCCACATATACTGTACAACCCTAACACCAGACTGGGAGACTGCCTAGCAACAGGTAAAAGAGATGTGCACTGATTGGATAGTCGCCACCCAATCTGTAGGGAGAGACCCAGCGAGGGGGAGGGGCCAGTGATCAGTTGGCAGGAAGAAGTAGTCAGTTAAGAGAAGTGAAGGAAGGAGTAGAGGAGTTGTGAGGAGAGAGAAGGAGTTGAGAGTAAAAGTACAGAAAGACCTGAAGTAACACCGGAGAGCTGTAATAGGAGTGAGGGACTGTGGAGTAAGGAAACAGGACTCCAGGAATCGTGAGTTAGGCTGCTTTCACACTACGTTTTTTTAACATGCGTCAGGAACGTTTTTTTGCTGCAAAAGCGGATCCTGCTTTTACAGCAAAAAACGCATGCAAACACATCTGTTATTTTGCAGGATCCTGTCACTGGATGTTTAGGGGCGGGCATTGGAGTCATGTGATCGGGAGTGAGGGGAACTAAACGTGCCAGACAGGGAGCCGGCTTCTGACAGCTGCAGACGCTCGTAACCAAGGTAAACATCGGGCTTGGATACGCGATATTTATCTTGGTTACGAGTGTCTGCAGCTGCTAGGAGCCGGGCTCCCTGCACACGTTACCAACGTAAACATCGGGTAACTAAGAGAAGTGGTTACCCGATATTTACCTTGGTTACGAGTGTCCGCAGCTCTCAGGTGGGAGAGAGAGGGAGGGGAGGAAGGGGGAAAGACAGAGATAGAGAGGGTGAGGGAGCGAGGAGGAGAGAGAGACAGATCACGTGAGACTGGTTCTGGGCATGCTCAGTACTTTCTGGGCATGCTCAGTACAAAAGCAGGATCCTGTTACAACGCAACTCAACGCATTCTGCTAGGCAGGATCCAGCGCTCATTGAAATGCATTGCAGCTCGCGGCGCAATGTGAAGGATCCTGTGAGATGCGTTATTTTGACAAAGGTAAAAAACGCTACAAGTAGCGTTTTTGAAACATGTTAAAATAATGCAAAAGTACGGATCCTGTGTCTAACGCACGCAAACGCATGCGAACGCAGGTGGACGCGAGTCCATTGCAAATGCATTGAAGTGAAAACGCATTTGCACTGGATCCGTTTTTCCACTAAAAAAACGTTATGGACGGATGTTAAATAAACGTAGTGTGAAAGCAGCCTTACCTGTGGAAGTGGAATACTCCAGGTACCGCGGGACGCCTGTGGAAGTCTAGAACCAAGGCTCACAGGACTCAGCACAAGGCGGGGTGCAGACCCTAGGACAGCGGGACACTTTATGGTCAACTGCTAAATCTGCCAGGCGAGGGGATCTCCAGGGTCCATCACCAACCTAAGAGTCTGAAGCATCAGCAGTAAAGAGGGGATTGTGGACCAAAATCCTTAAATAGTCCAGGCTGCCTGCAATAGGACCAAGACTGAAGAGAAGGGACTCCCAAGCAGCTCTAGGCCTGAGAGCCCATTAACAAAAAGTGTGCACGGAGAACAGCTACCCCGGGTCACAGCTGGCATGGAGAACAAGGAGCGGGAACACCTGGAACCGGCACCAGCAGGTCCAGGTACCAGGCCAGTAAAGGCAAGTTGAAACTGCAACACTGGTGTGGACTGTTTCCTTTGTTCCTCTGCACATAAACTGACTGTCCCCTATCATTGCCCCTTCACCATCCACTGCTGGGGCTTGTCCCTGCTTGCGGAGGGCCCAAAACCCCTCAGCTGCACTTACTCCATCAGCCCCAGCAGGACCCTGCAGCGGCGGCTTCAAAAACCTGGCCGCACACCGCAAGTGGTGCAGTCGAGAACTTTTATTTTTATTTTTTTTATTTTTCACCCCTTTCTTATATCGAACCAATCATCGGCCGCGACCACAACTCCCCCTAAGTGTCACACACACCCGGGACCGAGTACCCCACAGCCCTGGGGCGTCACAGTATCAAACTACTCATTACCGCCCTAAATAAATACATTAGAGGGTATAATTTACTAAAAAGGCATTTATGGAGGTTTACGGTTCTTAAAACAAAGAGGCTATGACAATCTATTCCAAATAGAGCTAAATTTACTTTCCAAAATTCAAATATTGCTCCACCCGTTCCAAGTCCTCCCATTTGTCCAAACAAAACGTTTTAACTATATACCTCGCTCATAAGAAAGTGGGTAACACAACTGTGGGGTTCACTTTTTTTCTGGTACAGACTGTAAAAATGAGAAATTTGGTGCTAAAGTAACATTTTTGTAAAAGAAAAAAAAAAAACATGAACATTTCCAATATGACGACCTAATGTTATTAAATTCTATGAAGTAACTATGGGTTCAAAATGCTCATATACCCCTGAATAAAATGCTTGATGGCTCTACAGTGGGGAAAAAAGACATTAGTCAGCCACTAATTGTGCAAGTTCTCCCACTTATAAAGAAGAGGCTGGCCTGTAACTAACATCATAGGTGACCACAACTATGAGCGACAAAATGAGACAACAAATCCAGAAAATCACCGCCTCTGATTTGGCAAGATTTTTTTTGCAAATTATGGTGGAAAATAAGTAGTCACCTAAAAACATGCAAGATTTCGGTCTCTCACAGACCTGTAGCTTCTTCTTTAAGAGGCTCCTCTGTCCTCCACTCATTACCTGTAGTAATGGCTCCAGTTTGAACTTATCAGTAAAAGTGACACATCTCCACAACCTCAAACAATCACACTCCAAACTCCACTATGGTGAAGAACAAAGAGCTGTTGAAGGACATCAGAAACAAAATTGTAGCCCTGCACCAGGCTGGGAAGACGGAGTCTGCAATAGGCAAGCAGCTTGGTGTGATGAAATCAACTGCGGGAGCAATAATAATAATAAAATGGAAGACATACAAGACCACTGATAATATCCATCGATGTTAGGCTCCACGCACGATCTCGCCCCGTGGGATCAAAATGATCACAAGAATAGTGAACAAAAATCCCAGAACCACATGGGGGACCTAGTGAATGACCTGCACAGAGCTGGGACCACCGTAACAAACGCTACCATTAGTAACACACTACACTGCCAGGGACTCAGATCCTGCAGTGCCAGACGTGTCCCCCTGCTTAAGCCAGTACATGTCCGGGTCCATGTGAAGTTTTCTAGAGAGCATTTGGATTATCCAGAAGAGTATTGGGAGAATGTTAGATGGTCTGATGAAACAAAAGTAGAATTGTTTGGTAGAAACACAACTCGTCGAGTTTGGATGAGACAGAATGGTGAGTTGCATCCAAAGAGCACCATACCTACTGTGAAGCATGGGTGTGGTAACATCATGCTTTGGGGCTATTTCTCCGCAAAGGGACCAGGACGACTGATCCGTCTACAGGAAAGAATGAATGGGGTCATGTATCGTGAGATTTTGAGTGCAAACCTCCATCAATCAGCAAAGGCATTGCAGATGAAATATGTCTTGGTCTTTCAGCATGATAATGATCCGAAGCACACCGTAAGGGCAACGAAGGAGTATCTTCAGAACAAGTATATGAAGGTTCTGGAGTAGTCTAGCCAGTCTCCAGATCTCAACCCCATGGAAAACCTTTGGAGGTAGTTGAAAGTCCATGTTGCCCAGGGACAGGCCCAAAACATCACTGCTCTAGAGGAGATCTGCATGGAGGAATGGGCCAACACACCACCAACAGTGCGTGCCAACCTTGTGAAGACTTACAGAAAATGTTTCACCTCTGTCATTGCCAACAAAGGATATAGAACAAAATATTGAGATGAACTTTTGTTATTGACGAAATACTTATTTTCCTCCATAATTTGCAAAAAAATCTTCCAAATCAGACGCGGTGATTTTCTGGATTTGTTTTCTCATTTTGTGTCTCATAGTTGTGGTCACCAATGATGTCAATTACAAGCAAATCTTTATAAGGGGGAGAAATTGCACAATTGGGGGCTGAATAAATACTTTTTAACCCCACTGTAGTTTCCAAAATCGAGTCACTTGTTTGAGGTTTCTGCTGTTTAGGTACCTCAGGGGCCCTGCAAATGTGACATGGTGCCCGCAATCTATTTTAGCCAAATTTATGTTCCAAAATTCAAATAGTGCTTCTACCTTTCCGAGCTGGCCGAGTGTCCTAACAGAGGTTTCTGACCACATGTGGGGTATCGGCATGCTCGGAAGAAATTGAGTAACAAATTTTGGGGTCAATTTTATCCTGTTATCCTGTGTAAAAGTAAATAACTTGGGGCCAAAGCAACATTTTTAGGTAAAATTTCATTTCATTTTTTTTCCATTCGACTTTTTAATAATTCCTGTAAAGCACCTGAAGGGTTAATAAACCTCTTGGATGTGATTTTGAGCACTTTGAGGGGTGCAGTTTTTAGAATGGTGCCATTTTGGGTATTTTCCATCACACAGGTTTCTCAAAGTCACTTCAAATGGGATGTGCTATATAAGAAAGAATATATAAGTATAAGAAAAAATGATTTTGTAAATTTTGTTGGAAAAATGTAAAATTCCTGATAAATTTATAATAGTTTTAACTTCCTAACAAAAAAAAAAAGTTTCACAGATGGTGCTGCTCTAGACAATGTCATTTATTAACCAGTTTCCATGATATAACGCTCTAGTCTAAGGACAGGAAAATTCAAACTCAAATTTACCACTATCATGAGCGGTAACATGTCCCGAAACAATCTCCGAATCACTGGGGTCCATTGAAGTGTTCCAGAGTTATTACATCACAAAGTGACCCTGGTCAGATGTCTACAATTTGGCCTGATCATTAAAGGAAATCTGTCAGCAGGATTTCAGATCCCAAACTATGTATATTTGCATGTAGACCTTCCAAAGCTCTGCTCAGCGACACCTTTACACGGCCGGTCTGTTCCTCCATTACTGAGGAACTGGAGTTTGATCGGATGTCCAAATCGCTATTAGTAGATATGAAGGCTCTTTATCTCGCCCAGTGTCGCCTCCTGCTGGACTGGCAGCTGAAATCACACACCACATATGTGGTGCCCTGGCCTAGCCAGGTCGTCACAGATAACATACAAACACCCCCCACCCCCACTAGACAGGGACACCAGCCAAACAAAAATCCTTGTTGCCTCCCTCCAGTGTCTGATGTCCACACCAGGTGGGGCGGAGTCAAGCAGTTGGCTCCACCCACCGAGCAGTTCACAGGCCTGGAGGCGGGAAAAGTGACAGCACAGTTTGGAGTTTGAGGAGTGAGGAGCAAGCACTTGGGTGTCTGGGTTTGTGGCCCAGGCACTGACAGCAAGGTTGGCAGACGGTGGTGGCCGTCTGCAGGAGTGGTGGAGCAATGCGGAACCATAGGACCGGGCGACGGCCCGCCGGTACCGACTGGGGAGCGAAGTGAAGCCAGCACACACAGGCAGGGCCATCCGACCCCGTCCAGACTTGGAGCCGCCGTCAATAGTCAGATCCGAATGTGACTGGAACCCCAGGGTTTCATAACAGCAAAAGTCCCGATTGAAGGCAACCACCCACACCGTGAGGTTATACAGCTACCGCCTTAAGGCTAGAGACCCAAGGCCAGCGTCTGCGGGCAAACGGGCTCCTCCGGTACCCATACACCGGGGAGCGGACTACCGTTGGGAATCCATAGGAGTCAGAAAGAGAACATCAAGGTGCAGGAAAAGACAACCGCCATCACCTGTCCGGGGAGAGACACAGCAGCCGGCTGTGGGACCCGTCCATCCAGCCGTTTGGTTTACCGAGGACTTTGTACCTTTCTTGCTGAGTGAGTACACCTGTGCCATCCGGCACCACGCCGCGCTGTCCCTGCGACCCTGCACCTCACCAACCCTGCCTCCCCGTCACATCATCGGGCCCCGGGACCACCAACCCCCTACCCACGGAGGGGGAAAACAACATCCCAGCTGCTCCCTACCATCGCTCCCGGGATCCCCGTTACCAGCAGCGGTGGTGCCCATCTTCACCACGACCCGTGGGTAGCGTCACGGACTAAATCCCCCAAACCAACCACCCCTTTCACTCACGGGCGAGGAGCGCCGCTCGAGTCCCCGGATCCGGCCCACCGCTCAAGCCACCGAGCAGCCATCACAGCAGCGCTGGACCCAAGCGTTAGCAAGCGCAGCGCAGTGGCGTCCTCCCCGCCCGCGACACATAGAGGCTGTCAGTCCAGCAGGAGGAGGCGGTGCTGGGTGGGGAATAGAGCTGGAGTGACAGAGGCTTCACATTTACAGTCTTGTTTGCAGATCAATTCACATGCTGATTTCTCAGTAATGGAGGAACGGACTGGCCATGTAATGGAATTGCTGGACTTATTTTTGAAAGAGCTGCAAAAGCATATAAATAGTTTGGGGGGTGTAAAATCCTGCGTTAAGGATTTCTAGTACGTTGTTGGCAATTTTTAAAAATGGCTTTATATTCCATATATTTTTTGTTTTCATGAAAGTTGAATGGGTTTAAGGAATCTGTATTATTGGTATCTCATCACATTAGACTTTGACCACTTCCATTGACTTATGGCCCGCACTGTATACTGGTCACTGGTACCAGAATCAGATCTTGGAGAAGAGAACATGAACCTGTAATGATGACTCCGTGTTATGGTTCGGGGTTCTCCTGAGCCTCGAACCGCTCCTGCCCTGTCCTAATCCCCTGCTTTGGTGTCGGCTGACTCTCCTGCGTCACCTGTCCGCCGCTCCAGGCACTACGCTGCTAGGAGTCAGGTGTCCAGGGTACGTTCTGAGACTAAAGGCTGCTTTACATGGTACGACCGATTGTGCGATTTCACAATCGATCGTACCCCCGCCCCTGTCCTGTTTGCGTCACGGGCAAATCGCTGCCCGTGGCGCACAAAGTCGGTAACCCACGTCACACATACTTACCTCTCGTGCGACCACGCTGTGGGCGGCGAACGTCCACTTCCTGGAGTGGGAGGAACGTTCGGCGTCACAGCAACGTCACACGACCGCCGGCCAATGGGAGCGAAGGGGCGGAGATGAGCGGGACGTAAATGTCGCGGGCGGGGAGGAGGGTGTCAGCACACTACGCTCACCCCTTCTGCTCGGGTCCGGCGGCTTCTGCTCAGTGGTGGCTCGAGCGGTGGGCCGGATCCCGGGGGCTTCTCGAGCGGCACTCCTCGCCCGTGAGTGAAAAGGGGATTTTGGTTGGGGAGATTGTTTATTGTCCGTGACGCCACCCACGGTTGTGGTGATTTCACCACCGCTGCTCAATATGGGGATCCCGGGGATGGTGATGCGGAGCAGCCAGGTGTTGTGTTGCCCCTCCGTGGGTAGGGGTTGGTGATCCCGGGGCCCAGTGATGAGATGTGAGATGCAGGGCCTGGTGGGCTCAGGGACGCGGGGGCAGCGCTGTGCCTTGCGGCACGGAGGTACTCACTCAGCCAGTAACCACGACACAGTTCTCAGTAAACAAACGGCTGGTTGGACGGGTCCCTCGGACGGTTCACGGTGCTGCGGTTCCCTGCAGTTGGCGGTGATGATCACTCTTCCCTGCACCTATGTTACGTCTATTGGTAGCGATGGATTCCCACCGGTTACCCGCTCCCCGACTACAATCTGGGCCGGAGGAGCTCCACACTTTGCCCGCAGGCGCTGGCCCTGGGGAAACTGGTGCCCTGGCGGTGGCGGTGTCTCCCCTGTAATGGTTGAGCTGTTGCCTTCAATCGGGGCTTGGTTGTTGGGGGATCTACGTCCCCTTCACTGACGGATTCGGCAAATTATGGCGACTCCTAGCCTTGCCGGGGTCCGAGAGGCCCCTGCCCTGGTACTGACTGTCCTTTGCACGCTGCTCCAGACCGCCGGGCCACTACCCGTCCGCGGTCCTTCCAGGAACCTCCAAACAGTCCCACTCCAGACAATCTCCGCCGTCTGCTGACCTTGCTGTCTCTGTCCAGGCACACAGCCTCAGACCACTTCAGGCTGTACTAAACTGCCACTTTGCACTTTCTCTACTTTCACTTCTCTGTCACTTCAGCTTTCTTCTTCAGCTCCACTACACTTCACTTCCTTCCACTTCCTCCTCCCTGGCTGAACTCCTCACACAAGCCCTGCCTGGTACTTCCCGCCTCCAGAGCTGTGAACTCCTCGGTGGGCGGAGCCAACCGCCTGGCCCACCCCCTGGTGTGAATCATCAGCCTCTGGAGGAAGGCAATAAGGATTTGTGGGTTAGCTGGTGTACCTGCAGGGAATGTGGGGTGCATGTGGTGTTGTGACCTGTGTCCCCTGGCTTGCCCAGGGCGACACATAAACATCCCGCACACCTCCTTCCTTCCACATAGAGCCGGCGGCTGACGCGGGAGGCAGGTATGCGATGTTCATCGCTCCCGTGGTGTCACACGGAGCGACGTGTGATGCCACGGGAACGATTAACAACCGGCGCCCAATTTCAGAACCGATATTATGGAACCTAGCGACCAGTACACGACTCACGATTTGTGAGCAATACTGCGTCGCTAGGAGGTGTCACACAGGCCGGCATCGCCAGCGATGCCGGATGTGCGTCACAAAAACTGTGACCCCGACGATCTATCGCACGATAGATTGTCTGGTGTAAAGCAGCCTTTAGTCCCTGTTTTACCCTACCGCGCATGCGTGGGTTCCCGCTTCCTCTCTTGGCTCTAAGTGCAGAATTCTTGCTACTGTGCATGCGCGTGACGTCACTAGTGATGCAGCGGCCGCTGATTGGTCTTCATTCATTGACGTCACCGGCCGCTAATTGGCCATCAATGATGTCATTGGTGATGTGGCAGCCACTGATTGGTCGTTAATGACGTCATTGGTGTGTGGCGGTCTCTCATTGGCCGCTGCCAGCGCCATTGTTATCTGGTGCTTGGTTGGGGCAGGGCTTAGTCTTTAAAAGATCCTGGATGAAGCCCATGGCTGCGCATGCGTCATTTCAGCTCTGGGTCTAGTGTCAGAGCAGTGCAGCCACATTGTGGCCAGCGCCATTATATACTGGAATCGTTAGGCAGGTTTAGGCATTGGTACCAGTCACGCCAAGATTCATGGTGAGATGCAATCAGGGCAAGTGAACCCGCTTCTGCTCTACCACTCCAGTCCGTCAGTGGCAGCCAAGTGGTACTAACTGACCTGTGCCTACTGTCCCGGTGTGCCCCCTATGTGCATGGACAGTCTCCCTCAGGACTCCCTATGCGGTTAACAGGAGAGGTCCAGTACTCGGATCCAGGGGGTTGCTGCTGCTGTGGCTCTAGGGTCTCTGGACCCGAGGGCTTGCGGACACTCTCAAATGTAAAAGGGCTATTTACAGGGGATAATAGTTTGTGACTCCACCCGTGGTGTGCGGTAAGGGGAGTACTGAAGCTGCCGATGGGAGTACCCAGGGAAGATGGAGTGGGGCAGCCAGATGACGTTCCCCCCCATGGGTAGGGGAGGCCCCGGGACTCTGGATGGTGGTGTGAAGGGCATGCAGGGCTAGGTGGTAGCAGGAGATGACCATGTACTCACTCAGACAGTGTTGATGATGAAAAGCAGACTCTGACAACAAGGTAAACCAAGCATCTGGGTGCCGCTGCCCTCTTGAAGGGAGCCCGTCTGAGTTTCCGTACCATATAGTACTGCCTGATGGTCTGGAGCTTGCCTCCGTGCACAAATTTAGAAGTGTTCAGTTGGCCCGTAGGCATAAAGCTGTCTGGGCCCCGCTCCCTACAATTTGGTAGTGGAGCTTTGCTCTCAAGGTCTCATGCTTGGGATTTCAGTGGGCTGCTTGGATTGGAAAGCCCTATCCCCCTCGTTGTGCTAGTGCCCCTGATCTCTAAGCTTCGTGGGGACACGCTGCGATATCGTTAGTGAATTATCGTCGAGGTCACGGTGTTTGTGATGCACATCCAGCGTCATTAACGATATCGCAGTGTGTGACCAGTACGAGCGACCTTAAACGATCGCAAAAGCGGTCAAAATCATTTGCCTCGGAGAAGTCTTCCTGAAACCAAAAATTGTTCTCTGCTTAATAGCGATGTTGTTCCTTCTTCCTGCGGCACCACACATCGTTGTGTGTGACACCGCAGAAGCTATGACGTCTATTGGACGGCTGCCGTGTGACGTCGCTATGATGCCGCACTAACCGCCCCCCTTAGAAAGGAGGTGGTTCGCTGGCCAGAGCGACGTCGCAGGGCAGGTAACTCCGTGTGACGGGTGTAAGAGAGGTTGTGCGCCACGGCAGCGATGTGCCCATGTCGCACAACCGACGGGGGCGGGTACGATCGCTTGCAATCTCGCTAACGAGATCGCAGCATGTAAAATACCCTTAAGTCCAGGCACCCAGTCCAAATATCCTGCAACCGGGTCTCCGACTCCTCCGACCCAGTCCACCATCTGCGACCTAACTTCTCTCTCCCCAGAGCTCCAACTCCCAGCTCCTCACTCATCGAGGGCTACTACAGAACTGACTCTAAGCTCTGCTCTCCACTTCCTCCCTCCCACCAGTCTGTGCGGTAAGGGGAGTACGAAGCTGCCGATGGGAGTACCCAGGGAAGATGGAGTGGGGCAGCCAGATGACATTCCCTCCATGGGTAGGGGAGGCCCCGGGACTCTGGATAGTGGTGTGCAGGGGAGTGCAGGCCTAGGTGGTAGCAGGAGATGACCATGTACTCACTCAGACAGCGTTGATGATGAAAAGCAGACTCTGACAACAAGGTAAACCAAGCCTCTGGGTACCGCTGCCCTCTGGAGGGGATCCCGTCTGGGTATCCGTACCCTACAGTACTGTCTGAGGGTCTGGAGCTTGCCTCCGTGCACAAATTTAGAAGTGTTCAGTTAGCCCATAGGCATAAAGCTGTCTGGGCCCCGCTCCCTACAATTTGGTAGTGGAGCTTTGCTCTCAAGGACTTACGCTTGGAATTTCAGTGGGTTGCTTAGGTTGGAAAGCCCTATCTCCCTGGTTGCGCTAGTGCCTCTGATCTGTGTCTGTGAAGCTTTGTGGGGACAGTACATAAAGTCACTATCCTCCGCAGGTTAATTGCCGGGTTGCTTGAAGCTACTCCCCGACCAAGGGTCCAGTACCCCGCCGTGCTTTCAGACCCGGACTGGCTATTGAACTTGAGGTGCTGACCGTCCTCCAAGACTAAAGAGGACTTTACACGCTGCGATATCATTAGTGAATTATCGTCGGGGTCACGATGTTTGTGGCACACATCCGGTGTCATTAAAGATATCGCAGTGTGTGACAAGTACGAGCGACCTTAAACGACTGCAAAAGTGATCAAAATCGTTTGCCGCGGAGAAGTCGTCCTGAAACCAGAAATCGTTCTCTACTTATTAGCGATGTTGTTCCTCGTTCCTGCAGCACCACACATCGCTGTGTGTGACACCGCAGGAGCGACGAATATCTCCTTACCTGCCTCCACCAGCAATGAGGAAGGAAGGAGGTGGGTGGCATGTTTCGGCCGCTCATCTCCCCCTCCGCTTCTATTGGACGCCTGCCGTGTGACATCGCTATGATGCCGCACTAACCGCCCCCTTAGAAAGGAGGCAGTTCGCCGGCCAGAGCGACGTCGCAGGGCAGGTAAGTCCGTGTGACGGGTGTAAGAGAAGTTGTGTGCCACAGACAGCGATTTGCCCGTGTGCACAACTGACGAGGGCGGGTACGATTGCTTGCAATCTCGCTAACGAGATTGCAGCGTGTAAAGTACCCTTAAGTCCAGGCACCCAGTCCAAATATCCTGCAACCGGGTCTCCGACTCCTCCGACCCAGACCACCGTCTGCGACCCAACCTCTCTCTCCCCAGAGCTCCAACTCCCAGCTCCTCACTCATCGAGGGCTACTACAGAACTGACTCTAAGCTCTACTCCTCCCTCCCACCAGTCTGCCTGACCCCTAGGTGGGCGACCCTATTCCAGCTTAACAGCCCACTGGTGTGCCTGACAGGGTGTGGTGTGAGGTATGGTTGGGATATTTGGATGCTGATGGAGGCAGTACTGTAAGTTAGGAACCCAGAACCAAGAGAGGTTGAGTCCTGCACTAAGGATAAAGCGTGTGCAGTCCCCTGTGACGACCTGACTAGTCCAGGGGCGTCACACTAACACCTCCGATTGTGTTTTCTATTTTCTTGTTTCTCTGAAGCTGTGCCTTCCTGCGGCTTGTCCATCTGTGGCTTTACCATCTGCCCAGAGGACCTCGGGAGACGTTAGAGCTGTTATTAGTATTGCTCTAATCGTCCTCCCGCGTAACACTCCGTCTCAGAGAATTCTTCCCATTTTGTTGCAGTGACGGCTTCTTGTACAACAACCGCGAGAGATTTACCGGGATCTTCTGCAGAGTAAGATTTCTTTTCCTTTTATTCCATAGCCCCGCTATTTCTGGAGTTACACCGCCACTTTTAAGCACCAGTAGTGACTGATATTGCAGAGTAATAATATGTGGAAGTGTGGCACTCCAACAAAATTAATGGTGCCTGGATAGGGTCCAACCCCTATATCAACAAATCCAAAAATCCAGCACTCATATATGGTTTTGAAAAATAGAAAAAATTCTTTATTAGAACAAACAGTTGTGTATACTGTGTAATATTTCGGTCAAACGACCTTCATCAGATCACACTGTGACAGAAAATAAAAGAGAAAATGCTATATATAAATATCACTATTAGCATGAATAAACACACATGCATTGACATATAATCTCATAACATGTTGTATCACAAAACAATTCAAAAAACAGACTCTGATGGAATCTCAGAGTGTTCAGAAATATATATATATATATATATATATATATATATATATATAAGAGAGTAATAAATGTCAGCGAAAAAGCGGGGGCTGCATCACGGACAAGCGTAATTCACTCTTTTGCTATTATGTCAACATAAATCCTATGGATAAAGAAAAAATAGGACATAAGTAGCTATCATAGAAACTGAGTACTGTGCAGAAAAAATATGAATGAAAATACCATAAAGACATAATTAATAAAGGGTTCCCATCATAGATAGCATAGGTCCAAAAAATGTAAAGGGGAATAAAGGAATGCACTTATCAACGTTTTGGAATAGTGGAAATCAATAGGATATTAGATGGAACACTGCCCGTCCGGGTCTGTGGTGCCCATGTCCTATCAGCCTGGCGTCTGGGATTTAAATAGACCGCCTAATAAGGTAGTGGGCGTGTAGGTACTGATAGCGTAACGTCACTTCCGTTCCAATTACAGGAAGTGACAATGCTGGATGGCAATATGTAAACGGCCTGGTTGGCAGACAATTGCATGTGTGGAGGCACATAAAACCACTGGTTAAGTACTAGATGTTTTGTCTGAAGTATGAATACAAACGATCGTGGGTGGGAATTAGTAATTTTAATAGAGGAATAAAATTAGTATTAGGACACCCAGAGGTCACTTCCGTTATAAAAACCGGAAGTGACGATCCTGAATGGCAACCTGTGAAAGACCCTGGTTGGCAAGGCTGCACCTGCGCAGCAGTAAACTTGTGATGTATGTCATATGTAAATAGACTGCCTGATAAGGTAATAGACATACAACAGCGTAAACGTTACTTCTAGTAGTAAATAAAGGAAGTAACAGTACTGAGTGGCAGTATATAAACCTTCACAAGCGTGGAAGTGCATGAAACCTGTGACCAAGTGCTAAATATGTTATCTAAAGCACGATTAAATGTGGGAATATATATCTTAAGATATATAAATATTAGATGTAAATGACACAAATAAGAGATGGGAAGGAATTTACTATTTATGAGGGGAACCGAATATAGAAAATATACAAAAAAATATACAAAATATACAAAAAAAACGTAAAGGATGGGAAAAAATGTTTTGTATAAGGGGTAGAAGGGAAGGAAAACTGGGAAACGGGAATGGTGCTCTTTAATAAGATAAGAAATATCATAAGGAAGATCGAAAAAAAGAGAACATTTTTTAGAAAGATAAGACTCAAGACAACAAGAGGATGGAAAAGAAGCAGGGGAAAGGAATAAAAAATGTTCTCTTTTTTTCGATCTTCCTTATGATATTTCTTATCTTATTAAAGAGCACCATTCCAGTTTCCCGATTTTCCTTCCCTTCTACCCCTTATACAAAACATTTTTTCCCGTCCCTTACGTTTTTTTGTATATTTTGTATATTTTTTGTATATTTTCTACATTCGGTTCCCCTCATAAATAGTAAATTCCTTCCCATCTCTTATTTGTGTCATTTACATCTAATATTTATATATCTTAAGATATATATTCCACATTTAATCGTGCTTTAGATAACATATTTAGCACTTGGTCACAGGTTTCATGCACTTCCACGCTTGTGAAGGTTTATATACTGCCACTCAGTACTGTTACTTCCTTTATTTACTACTAGAAGTAACGTTTACGCTGTTGTATGTCTATTACCTTATCAGGCAGTCTATTTACATATGACATACATCACAAGTTTACTGCTGCGCAGGTGCAGCCTTGCCAACCAGGGTCTTTCACAGGTTGCCATTCAGGATCGTCACTTCCGGTTTTTATAATGGAAGTGACCTCCGGGTGTCCTAATACTAATTTTATTCCTCTATTAAAATTACTAATTCCCACCCACGATCGTTTGTATTCATACTTCAGACAAAACATCTAGTACTTAATGGGTGGTTTTATGTGCCTCCACACATGCAATTGTCTGCCAACCAGGCCGTTTACATATTGCCATCCAGCATTGTCACTTCCTGTAATTGGAACGGAAGTGACGTTACGCTATCAGCACCTACACGCCCACTACCTTATTAGGCGGTCTATTTAAATCCCAGACGCCAGGCTGATAGGACATGGGCACCACAGACCCGGACGGGCAGTGTTCCATCTAATATCCTATTGATTTCCACTATTCCAAAATGTTGGTAAGTGCATTCCTTTATTCCCCTTTACATTTTTTGGACATATGCTATCTATGATGGGAACCCTTTATTAATTATGTCTTTATGGTATTTTCATTCATATTTTTTCTGCACAGTACTCAGTTTCTATGATAGCTACTTATGTCCTATTTTTTCTTTATTCATAGGATTTATATTGACATAATAGCAAAAGAGTGAATTACGCTTGTCCGTGATGCAGCCCCCGCTTTTTCGCTGACATTTATTACTCTCTTTATATATATATATATATATATATATACTAGAAGGTGGCCCGATTCTACGCATCGGGTATTCTAGAATTTACGTATTGTGTAGTTCATGTATGATTTTTGTTATATATATATATATATAGATGTTGTTGTGTGTAGTTACCAAGTGTTTGTGTAGGGCGCTGTACATGTTCTGAGTGTCGCGGGGGGTGAGAGCGGTGTTGTATGTGTGTTGCGTGTGTTGCGTTGTTTGTGGAGCGCTGTGTGTCTGTAGCGTTGTGTGTGTGTGTGTGTGTTGTGCGGTTTGTGTGGGTGTGGTGTGTTTTGGGGGGAGGTATGTTTTGAGCAATGTGTGTGTTGTGCAGTATGTGCGTATATTTGTGTGTGCAGCGTTGTCTGTGTGGGTGTCTGTGTAGGGTGTTGTTTGTGATTCCTAGTGTGTGTGTGTTGTGCAGTGCGCGTGTGTGTGTGTGTTGGGGGGAGGTGTGCACCTCCCATCGTGCTCCACCCGCCATGCTGCGCACTTGCAAACGTGCTCCATCCGCCATGCTGCGCACTCCTAAACGTGCTCCATCCGCCATGCTGCGCACTCCCAAACGTGGTCCATCCGCCATGCTGCGCACTTATAAACGTGCTCCATCCGCCATGCTGCGCACTCCCAAACGTGCTCCATCCGCCATACTGCGCACTCCCGATCGTGCACCATCCGGCATGCTGCGCACTCCCAAACGTGCTCCATCCGCCATGCTGCGCACTCCCAAACGTGCTCCATCCGCCATGCTGCGCATTCTCAAACGTGCTCCATCCGCCATGCTGCGCACTCCCAAACGTGCTCCAGTGCGCAGTATGGCGGATGGAGCACGTTTGGGAGTGCGCAGCATGGCGGATGGAGCACGTTTGGGAGTGCGCAGCATGGCGGATGGACCACGTTTGGGAAGTGCGCAGCATGGCGGATGGACCACGTTTGGGAGTGCGCAGCATGGGGGATGCAGCACGATGGGGAGTGCGCAGTATGGCGGATGGAGCACGTTTGCTCAGCCTCTCTCCTTCCAGCCTCCCTCAGCATCAGCCTCCCCTCCTCAGCCTTCCTGAGGATCAGCCTCTTTCGTCCCAGCCTCCTTCCTCCCAGCCTTCCCATCCCAGCCTCCTTCAGCATCAGCATTCCCCTCTTCCCCATGATCAGCCTCTCTGCTCCCAGCCTCCTCCAGCACGGCCTGGTCCTCTGCCGACACTCACACACCCCGATCGCATCCACTCACACACACACCCGATCGCATCCACTCACACACACACCCGATCGCATCCACTCACACACACACCCGATCGCATCCACTCACACACACACCCGATCGCATCCACTCACACACACACCCGATCGCATCCACTCACACACACACCCGATCGCATACACTCACACACACCCGATCGCATACACTCACACACACCCGATCGCATACACTCACACACACCCGATCGCATCCACTCACACACACCCGATCGCATCCACTCACACACACCCGATCGCATCCACTCACACACACCCGATCGCATCCACTCACACACACCCGATCGCATCCACTCACACACACACCCGATCGCATCCACTCACACACACACCCGATCGCATCCACTCACACACACACCCGATCGCATACACTCACACACACCCGATCGCATACACTCACACACACCCGATCGCATACACTCACACACACCCGATCGCATACACTCACACACACCCGATCGCATCCACTCACACACACCCGATCGCATCCACTCACACACACCCGATCGCATCCACTCACACACACACCCGATCGCATACACTCACACACACACCCGATCGCATCCACTCACACACACCCGATCGCATCCACTCACACACACAGACACTGACGATATCGCACTTACGCGCTCATACTCACAACATCCGGGGATATCACATGCTTCTGGCCATGTGATCCTCCGTCAGGTCCTGGAAGATCACAACAGCACATTTTCGCCGCCGAGAAGCAAGCGATATCCCAGGATGTTGTGAGTATGTGGATGCGATGTGAGGTGTGTGTGAGGTGTGTGTGAGGTGTGTGTGAGGTGTGTGTAAGAGTGAGTGTGAGTGTGATCTGATGTGTGTGTATGTTTGTGTGTGTGCGTGTGGATCTTCTGGCGCAGCAGGACCTTGATGGGCTTGATACCAACGTATCCACACCACTCCCACCACTGCCGTGCGAGCGGGGGCCGGGGGGGGGAGGGGGGGGGGAGGGAGTACAGTACTCACCTCCGTGACAGCGCTTGTAACCATGCGAGCATGGTTAGCAACGTATCCACACCAGTCCTGTGCGAGCGGGGGCGGGGGCGGGGGGGGAGGGGGGGGGGTGGGCAGGGAGTACCGTACTCACCTCCGTGACAGCCGTGTCAGTTCGAGAAATGCGCGGGAGGAGGGAGGGGGTGGGGCCAGAGCTAACGTGCATTGCGTGAGGGGGGCGGGGCGTGGCGTGGCCGAATTGCCAATGCCTGCAGGGTGCCGGGGCGAGAGGCCAATCTGTGGGGGGGGCGGAGCCTGGGCGAGCGGCTGGCCAATCCGTGTGGGGGCGCAGCCTGGGCGAGCGGCCAATCCGTGTGGGGGGGCGGGGGCCATGGCGAGCCCAGCGGCCAATCAGCTTTGTGTCACCGTAAGGACACAATTTTGGAGCATGACAGACAGACAGACAGATAGACAGACAGACAGACAGACAGACAGACAGAATAAGGCAATTATATATATAGATATATATAATGTATATGTCTGAACACTCTGAGATTCCATCAGAGTCTGTTTTTTGAATTGTTTTGTGATACAACATGTTATGAGATTATATGTCAATGCATGTGTGTTTATTCATGCTAATAGTGATATTTATATATAGCATTTTCTCTTATTTTCTGTCACAGTGTGATCTGATGAAGGTCGTTTGACCGAAATATTACACAGTATACACAACTGTTTGTTCCAATAAAGAATTTTTTTCTATTTTCAAAACCATATATGAGTGCTGGATTTTTGGATTTGTTGATATTGCAGAGTAGCCACAATCATGGATGATAACATTGTATTTCTTTCTAATTATCTGATTATTTTGCAGGGTGTTGTGTCCAGCTGACTGTCTTACCAATGGGGGATCTGTTTGGGGATCTGATGTGTATACAAATGTAAGATGAAAGCAAAAAGTATTATAAATTCACTGTTATCAAACAGTATAAAAAGTCACCTGCTGTACCTATAATTTCTCTTAGGATTCCTCTATCTGCCGAGCTGCTATCCATGCTGGAAAAATACCCAATAATGGAGGACAAGTCTCCGTGCAGAAGTCACCAGGTCAGAGCAGTTACACTGGATCTACAAGAAATGGGGTCTCTACCAAGAACTATGGACCGTGGCCTGGATCTTTCCTATTTATCTCCACCAGTCCAGTGAGTCCGGAACCAACCACAGAAACAACACAAAGGCCTCCAGGTATTGTACAGAGATTTTTCTGTCAGTCCAGCAGGAGGAGGCAATGCTGGGTGGGGAATAGAGCTGGAGTGACGGAGGCTTCACATCTACAGTCTTGTTTACAAATCCATGAACATGCTGATTTCTCAGTAATGGAGGAACGAACTGGCCATGTAATGGAATTGCTGGACTTGTTTTTCAAAAAGCTACATACACATATAAATAGTTTGGGGTGTGAAATCCTGCGTTAAGGGGACCCTGTCACCAGTTTTGGGGCCTATAAGCTGTGGCCACCACCAGTGGGCTATAAGGATTTCTAGTACATTATTGGTCCTTTTTAAAAATTATTTTATATTATTATTTTTCTTTCATGAAAGTTGAACTGGTTTAACCCCTTAGCAACTCATGACGTACTGGGTACACCATGGATCATGTGAGGTTAATCCCCGCCCCCTACGGGGACAGGCCACGGCGATCCGCACACATATCAGCTGATTTCAACAGCTGACATGTGCCTGTTAGTCGCCAGTGGAATTGCTTCCACCCACGACTATTAACCCCTTACATCTCGCTGCCAAAATCTGGCAGCGAGATGTACTGTATATGCGCGCCGCCATTATGACAACTTACCCTGTCCCCATAGGAAGTCACGTGACATGGTTGCCATGGAAGCACAAGGTCATGTGATGATGCCTGTAGGTAACATGAGTCACTTTCTCTCAATGCTGGAATAGTGCTATAGAATTGAGGGTAAAGCAGCAAATCTGCAGATCTCAGTTCTGTAGCTATGATCTGGAGAAATGGAAAAGCGATCACACAGCTGATCCCTATAGCCCCCTAATGGACCTAGTCAAATTTAAAAAAAAGTTTTAAAAAATGAAAACAAAAATAAAAACACCTAAAAGTTCAAATCACCCCCCTTTCGCCCCATTGAAAATTAAAGGGTTAAAAAATATACACATGTTTGGTATTGTCGCGTTCAGAAACGCCCGATCTATCAAACTATACAATCAATTAATCTGATCGGTAACCTGCGTAGCGGCAAAAAATTACAAATGCCAAAATTATGTTTTTTGGTCTCCGCAAATTTTGCGCAAAATGTAATAACAGGCGATGAAAACGTAGCATCTGCGCAAAAATGGTACCGTTAAAAACGTCAGCTCAAGACGCAAAAAATAAGCAGTCATAGAGCCATAGATACCAAAAAATGAGAACGGGTTTCAGAAAATGGCACAAAACATACGCCACTTTTTTTGGACAAACTTGTGAATTTTTTTTAACCCCTTAGATACAAATAAACCTATTCATCTTTAGTGTCACCAAACTCGCACCGACCTCAGGCATCACAACGACACATCAGTTTTACCATATAGTGAACACAGTAAATAAAATATCCCAAAAACTATTGTGCAATCACACTTTTTTTTTGCAGTTATTTTACACTTAAATTTTTTTTTGCTGTTTTCCAGTACACTATATGGTAAAGCTTATGGTTTCATTTGAAACTACAACTCGTCCCACAAAACACAAGCCCTCAAAAGGCAAGATTGACGGAAAAATACAAAAGTCACGGCTCAGAAGAAAGACGGGAAAAAAACGGAAAAATGCAAAACGCCCAGGGGCTTAAGGGGTTAAAGGATCTGTAATATTGGTATCTCATCACATTAGACTGTGGCCACCTCCATTGACTTATGGCCCGCACTGTATACTGGTCACTGGTACCAGAATCAGATCTTGGAGAGAACATGGACCTGTAATGGTGACTCCGTCTCAGAGAATTCTTCCCATTTTGTTGCAGTGACTGCTTCTTGTACAACAACCGCGAGAGATTTACCGGGATCTTCTGCAGAGTAAGATTTTTTCCTTTTATTCCATAGCCCCGCTATTTCTGGCGTTACACCGCCACTTTTATGCACCAGCAGTGACTGATATTGCAGAGTAGCCACAATCATGGATGGATAATATTGTATTTCTTTCTAATTATCTGATTATTTTGCAGGGTGTTGTGTCCAGCTGACTGTCTTACCAATGGGGGATCTGTTTGGGGATCTGATGTGTATACAGATGTAAGACGAAAGCAAAACGTATTATAAATTCACTGTTATCAAACCGTATAAAAAAGTCACCTGCTGTACCTATAATTTCTCTTAGGATTCCTCTATCTGCCGAGCTGCTATCCATGCGGGAAAAATACCCAATAATGGAGGACAAGTCTCCGTGCAGAAGTCACCAGGTCAGAGCAGTTACACTGGATCTACAAGAAATGGCGTCTCTACCAAGAACTATGGACCGTGGTCTGGATCTTTCCTATTTATCTCCACCAGTCCAGTGAGTCCGGAACCAACCAAAGAAACAACACAAAGGCCTCCAGGTATTGTACAGAGATTTTACTGTTGTGATTATTCCCACAAACAACTCAACAGGGCAATTTTATTAAAGAAATGTGGCAAAAAAATGTGTATAATGTGTAATCCTAGATAATAAATGACTATTTTATGACAATTGAATTGGTCCAAACATGCAAAATGTGCAATTGTGTAAATAACAGTGAATTTAGCACCAAACTGGAAATTCATCTTCAAAGTGTCTGTACTGAGAAATGTTCACGTGTATGTCTGCAGTAAATAATGGTGAATTCTGGAAAGATGTCATAAAATCTGCCAAATGTTTGGCATATAATATTTTGCTGACTAGAAATGAAGGGACCAGGCTTGGACTGGCCCACAGGAGGGCAGGAGAATCCTCTGGGGGGCCCCTCTGCAGTAGTATGTCACTTACCCCACAACCTAATCACTAGTTGGTACAATACACTTGTTTCACTATGTGCAGACAAAGAAAACCTCTCATCATTCATTTTACAAACTATCCAGTATATTATTATATAAAAACATAGGTAAGTTTGTGAATGTAATATTGCTGTAGTTGATCAGTGGCCCCCAGAGCCAGTGTTACTGGTTGGCCCCTGCTGCTCCAGTCTGACACTGGGGTGGGGGAATGTTTGAATATCTGTTACATCAGTGTGTAGAAGAGTTTCCCGTCCGGTGTGCCACAGTAGTCAGGGTTGCCACCGAAGCCCATCGTCATTGCCACAATACTCCGTTTTCAATTGAAGCATTCAGCACACTGGGCCGGAAGCCGGTCGTTTGTTTATGTCAATCTATATCTTCTGAATTATAGATTAATATTGAATAAAGCAGGGTAGAGGCTGAATCCCAAACTATAGAAGGACCAACGGGCGTCAGAAAATCATGTGATCTGCTCATTCATGGGACTCTTCAGCCCTCCTGGGTTCTGTAACTTTCAAGCAGAAGTCAGTCCGAGTTACAGGGAACTCCGCGCTAAGGATGTGACTGATACTTCTCATTTATCAAAAGCTACCGGAGGGAAAAGGCAGAAGTGGCTGATGATGGACAGGAGCTACATTGGGAGTTTGCAGTGCTGCTTTCAAAGGCAAGAAGAGATGTCGGATGCATGCGTTGGGACATTAGGGGAAAAATTAGATGTGTGACTGCCGGGTAAGGATTGCAGGATGCCTGTGTGCAATCAATAAAGCAAAGGTGATTGAGGAAACGTCATCGTCTTCCCAGGTCATGTCCTTGCGTCTTCTCTAGTGAATGAAGTTATTGCATTTCTACTGGACAGCTAAATCTGTCCTCAGCACCCCTGTATTTGCAGCTGCAATGTCCCAATATGAAACCCTAATAAAGTTCCTCCATGTTAGTGACATTTGCCAAGCTCCTCCAAGAAATTACCCCAATTATGATCGGCTAAATAAATTGAAACCCCAAATTTCCCTCCTAAAAGATTCACTTCTAAATTCCTATACCCCGAAGCCAAATGTTTTGATAGACAAATCCTTGATGAGTTTCAATGGCCATCTTTCATTTCACCAAATATGGTGTCAAATTGTACAAAACGTGTGAAAGCGCAAGCGGGTACACATGCACCTTTCTCATTTACCAAGGTAGGGACCGCCAAATTAACCCTCCAAACTCCCCCCAGACAATTGTCATCCCCGGTAAAATTGTCTGCGAGCTAATGACACCATTTCTAGATAAAGGATACTCAGGTTATAATTCCGGGAAGAATTTTCTTGTTTGGAAGCTCAATGTCTCTGTAATCTTTTGAATGGATCCTGAAATTTCATCAATTTTATCCTAAAGACCAAATGGTGCACCATCTATTGTAGGTGTAGGAGGGGGCGAATGGCACCCACTCCTTGGTTGAGGTATTCTTGTAATCTAAATAGGATTTATATATAAATGCAGGATGTAGCAGAGCTGAACGGGCGTGGTGTTCAGTTCCTCCCAGCAGCCGTAGGTATATGTTTTAGGGTAAGAAAGTTATTTGATTGTGTGCCGCCCCCGTGCCAGCAGTCGGACTGCTCGGATCCTGATCCTCGGTGGCTCGAGGGGTCTCCGGACCTGGGGGTCGTGTGGCCACTCAAATGAAGGGGGTATTTACAGGGGTTTGTGTTAGAGTTTGTAACGCCACCCATGGTATGTGGTAATTAGGAGTACCACCGCTGCAGTTGGGAGTACCGAGGGGTGATGGAATGGGGCAGCCAGGTTTAGACCCTCCACGGGTAGGGGGAATGTCCCGGGACTCGGTGATGGTGAGGGGGAGTGCTGTTGGGTGTGAAGGGGGTCACTTGCGTACTCACTCAGTCCATTAAGCTGACACCAACAACTGGATAAACCAAAGTTCTGTATACCGCTGCCGCTGAGGGGAGCTAATTCGGCTCCCGTCCCCAATTGCGCTGCCTGGTGATCCGTGATCTGCCTCCTGGCACTAAGTTTACATCTCTGTTGGTCCCAGTAGTATGTAACTTGTCGGGTCCCGCTTCCCACTCTTGCTAAGTGTGGGAGCTTGCTCTCAGGGTTCACGCTTGGCATTTTCTTGACCGTTTGTGTGGAAAATCCTATCCCCCTCGTTGCGCTAGTACCCTGATTTTGGAGTGGGTGGAGAGCGGATCTTGAAGTCTACATTCTCGTCAGGTAAATTGGCGGCTGTCCTCCTCGACAGTTCTGTGCCCTTTGCCATGATCCCCTGCGTCCAGCTCCTCTAGGCCCAGACCACCGTCTGCCACCTAGATCACTTTTTAGGAGCTCGGCTCCGGACCTCCTCTCTCCTTCACTTCCAAACTACAACTCTCCTACTACTGTGTAATGTAGAGTCCTGGCCCCTCGTGCTGTGTCGGGCAGGAGATGTACTGTGAGGTGGCAGCATATTAATAAGTATTAATAATAAGATAGGACAGTTAAGTATTTCATATACAAAGGGTTAAGTGGTAAATAGGGACCAAGTTGCAGAAGTGAAGAAGACTGTGGCAGTTAAGATAGTTAATAGGATTTAGCAGAGACACAGGAATGAAGCAGTAGAATGGTTACTAGGGAGAGGGAGACAGGAGATAGGAGCAGCAGAAGGTGCAGAAGCTGAAGTATACAGGCAGAGGCCCTGAGCTACGTCTAGGAAGGGAGGAATCCTCCCGTGTGTCAAGACTTCACCTGTCGGACGGTCTGTGGAGCATCCTAGCACTGGTGAGACATCGGGGTAAAAGGACCTCTGACGAGACCCTGAACTTGCCAGATGCTGCTATGCGTCCGAAGGTCCGAGTGAGACAGTGCAGCCGCACGGAAAAGATACCGGGGGAGAAAGGTTGTGCATAGGACTAAGCTGCTGGAGGACATTGCCCAGGGCGAGTGCCAGGATAAGTGCATAGGACTCTTCTGCTGGAGGACAATGCCCAGGGCGAGTGCTAGGACAAGTGCATAGGATTCAGCTGCTGGATGACATTGCCCAGGGCGAGTACCAGGACAAGTGCATAGGACTCTTCTGCTGGAGGACAATGCCCAGGGCGAGTACTAGGACAAGTGCATAGGATTCAGCTGCTGGAGGACATTGCCCAGGGTGAGTGCCAGGACAAGTGCATAGGACTCTTCTGCTGGAAGACAATGCCCAGGGCGAGTGCCAGGACAAGTGCATAGGATTTAGCTGCTGGAGGACAATGCCCAGGGCGAGTGCCAGGACAAGTGCATAGGACTCTTCTGCTGGAGGACAATGCCCAGGGCGAGTGCCAGGACAAGTGCATAGGACTCTTCTGCTGGAGGACATTGGCCAGGGCGAGTGCCAGGACAAGTGCATAGGACTCTTCTGCTGGAGGACAATGCCCAGGGCGAGTGCCAGTACAAGTGCATCGGACTCTTCTGCTGGAGGACAATGCCCAGGGCGAGTGCCAGGACAAGTGCATAGGACTCTTCTGCTGGAGGACAATGCCCAGGGTGAGTGCCAGGACAAGTGCATAGGACTCTTCTGCTGGAGGACAATGCCCAGGGCGAGTGCCAGTACAAGTGCATCGGACTATTCTGCTGGAGGACAATGCCCAGGGCGAGTGCCAGGACAAGTGCATAGGACTCTTCTGCTGGAGGACAATGCCCAGGGCGAGTGCCAGGACAAGTGCATAGGACTCTTCTGCTGGAGGACAATGCCCAGGGCGAGTGCCAGGACAAGTGCATAGGACTCTTCTGCTGGAGGACATTGGCCAGGGCGAGTGCCAGGACAAGTGCATAGGACTCTTCTGCTGGAGGACAATGCCCAGGGTGAGTGCCAGGACAAGTGCATAGGACTCTTCTGCTGGAGAACAATGCCCAGGGCGAGTGCCAGTACAAGTGCATCGGACTCTTCTGCTGGAGGACAATGCCCAGGGTGAGTGCCAGGACAAGTGCATAGGACTCTTCTGCTGGAGGACAATGCCCAGGGTGAGTGCCAGGACAAGTGCATAGGACTCTTCTGCTGGAGGACAATGCCCAGGGTGAGTGCCAGGATAAGTGCATAGGACTCTTCTGCTGGAGGACAATGCCCAGTGCGAGTACCAGGACAAGTGCATAGGACTCTTCTGCTGGAGGACATTGCCCAGGGCGACTACCAGGACAAATGCATAGGACTCTTCTGCTGGAGGACATTGGCCAGGGCGAGTGCCAGGACAAGTGCATCGGACTCTTCTGCTGGAGGACAATGCCCAGGGCGAGTGCCAGGACAAGTGCATAGGACTCTTCTGCTGGAGGACAATGCCCAGGGCGAGTGCCAGAACTAGAGAAGTTTTTCCCCCGAGGTAGAACAGACACAGCATCGGTGGTCTTAAGGGCCTGATGCATGAGAACGAAAGTGATCTGTAATAAAGGCGTTCCTGTTTTATCAAAGTCTGCATGTGCTTAATGTCGCCATCCCTGTCTAAGACAAGGGCCCAGCAAATCCAGATGAAGATAATAGAGACTGTGACGATTACTGACTTATGCCTCAAGTGCATTACACGTACATGTACATTATCTGAAGCAGGGGAACAAACACTCAGCCATCACCTAGGACTATGTCATTCAAAAGCCATCTACAGCCAAGATAAATTGTATACCGGTCAGGGACCATGCTGTTCTACATACCTCAGGGCACACACCAATGGTCATTAGCCACCGTATTATCGGCGCGTGCCCTGAGTTATGTGGAACAGCATGGTCCCTGACCGGTATACAAATTATCTTGGCTGAGGACGGCTTTTGAATGACATAGTCCTATTCTTGTCATATGATGTGGTCTGATTGAAGACAGCCCCTGATGAACCTCCAACTGATTTCTCTTGGGGGAGAAACGCGTCGGGCAATGAGCTGCTGAGTGTAGCTAAGTACTGGCCACTGGGCCTTGGACTTATAATTTTTTTGTCTTGCTGTTCTGACCCTGACAATTGCTATTTAAGCTGACAGGATTTCTGCCCAAAATGGTCATCCTGATCAGTAGTATTGTCTACAAAGAGTTATCTATAACCAGTTATTGGATATTTGGAATGCTATTGGGGTGGGAAATCCATCTAAGATGATCTAAACTGGTCTGAATGAAGGTGGAGCATCCACGGTGATTTTTATAAGCCCTTCATCTAGATCAGCAGCACTTTAATATTTAGTCACCACCCAATCTGTAGGGAGAGACCCAGCGAGGGGGAGGGGCCAGTGATCAGTTGGCAGGAAGAAGTAGTCAGTTAAGAGAAGTGAAGGAAGGAGTAGAGGAGTTGTGAGGCGAGAGAAGGAGTTGAGAGTAAAAGTACAGAAAGACCTGAAGTAACACCGGAGTGCTGTAATAGGAGTGAGGGACTGTGGAGTAAGGAAACAGGACTCCAGGAATCGTGAGTTACCTGTGGAAGTGGAATACTCCAGGTACCGCGGGACGCCTGTGGAAGTCTAGAACCAAGGCTCACAGGACTCAGCACAAGGCGGGGTGCAGACCCTAGGACAGCGGGACACTTTATGGTCAACTGTTAAATCTGCCAGGCGAGGGGATCTCCAGGGTCCATCGCCAACCTAAGAGTCTGAAGCATCAGCAGTAAAGAGGGGATTGTGGACCAAACCCCTTAAATAGTCCAGGCTGCCTGCAATAGGACCAAGACTGAAGAGAAGGGACTCCCAAGCAGCTCTAGGCCATGAGAGCCCATTAACAAAAAGTGTGCACTGAGAACAGCTACCCCGGGTCACAGCTGGCATGGAGAACAAGGAGCGGGAACACCTGGAACCGGCACCAGCAGGTCCAGGTACCAGGCCAGTAAAGGCAAGTTGAAGCTGCAACACTGGTGTGGACTGTTTCCTTTGTTCCTCTGCACATAAACTGACTGTCCCCTATCATTGCCCCTTCACCATCCACTGCTGGGGCTTGTCCCTGCTTGCGGAGGGCCCAAAACCCCTCAGCTGCACTTACTCCATCAGCCCCAGCAGGACCCTGCAGCGGCGGCTTCAAAAACCTGGCCGCACACCGCAAGTGGTGCAGTCGAGAACTTTTTTATTTTTATTTCCTTTTTCATTTTTCACCCCTTTCTTTTATCGAACCGGTCATCGGCCGCGACCACAACTCCCCCTAAGTGTCACACACACCCGGGACCGAGTACCCCACAGCCCTGGGGCGTCACAGTATCAAACTACTCATTACCACCCTAAATAAATACATTAGAGGGTATAATTTACTAAAAAGGTATTTATGGAGGTTTACGGTTCTTAAAACAAAGAGGCTATGACAATCTATTCCAAATAGAGCTAAATTTACTTTCCAAAATTCAAATATTGCTCCACCCGTTCCAAGTCCTCCAATTTGTCCAAACAAAACGTTTTAACTACATGTGGGAAATCACCTCGCTCATAAGAAAGTGGGTAACACAACTGTGGGGTTCACTTTTTTTCTGGTACAGACTAAAAATGAGAAATTTGGTGCTAAAGTAACATTTTTGTAAAAGAAAAAAAAAAAAACATGAAAATTTCCAATATGACGACCTAATGTTATTAAATTCTATGAAGTAACTATGGGTTCAAAATGCTCATATACCCCTGAATAAAATGCTTGATGGCTCTACAGTGGGGAAAAAAGACATTGGTCAGCCACTAATTGTGCAAGTTCTCCCACTTATAAAGAAGAGGCTGGCCTGTAACTAACATCATAGGTGACCACAACTATGAGCGACAAAATGAGACAACAAATCCAGAAAATCACCGCGTCTGATTTGGCAAGATTTTCTTTTGCAAATTATGGTGGAAAATAAGTAGTCACCTAAAAACATGCAAGATTTCTGTCTCTCACAGACTGGTAGCTTCTTCTTTAAGAGGCTCCTCTGTCCTCCACTCATTACCTGTAGTAATGGCTCCAGTTTGAACTTATCAGTAAAAGTGACACATCTCCACAACCTCAGTCACACTCCAAACTCCACTATGGTGAAGACCAAAGAGCTGTTGAAGGACATCATAAACAAAATTGTAGCCCTGCCCCAGGCTGGGAAGACGGAGTCTGCACTAGGCAAGCAGCTTGGTGTGATGAAATCAACTGTGGGAGTAATAATAATAAAATGGAAGACATACAAGACCACTGATAATATCCATCGATGTTAGGCTCCACGCAAGATCTCACCCCGTGGGATCAAAGTGATCACAAGAATGGTGAGCAAAAATCCCAGAACCACATGGGGGACCTAGTGAATGACCTGCACAGAGCTGGGACCACCGTAACAAACGCTACCATTAGTAACACACTACGTTGCCAGGAACTCAGATCCTGCAGTGCCAGACGTGTCCCCCTGCTTAAGCCAGTACATGTCCGGGTCCATGTGAAGTTTTCTAGAGAGCATTTGGATTATCTAGAAGAGTATTGGGAGAATGTCATATGGTCTGATGAAACAAAAGTAGAATTGTTTGGTAGAAACACAACTCATCGAGTTTGGATGAGACAGAATGCTGAGTTGCATCCAAAGAGCACCATACCTACTGTAAAGCATGGGTGTGGCAACATCATGCTTTGGGGCTGTTTCTCTGCAAAGGGACCAGGACGACTGATCCGTGTACAGGAAAGAAAGAATGGGGTCATGTATCGTGAGATTTTGAGTGCAAACCTCCATCCATCAGCAAGGGAATTGCAGATGAAATGTGGCTGGGTCTTTCAGCATGATAATGATCCGAAGCACACCACAAGGGCAATGAAGGAGTGGCTTCAGAACAAGTATATGAAGGTTCTGGAGTAGTCTAGCCAGTCTCCAGATCTCAACCCCATGGAAAACCTTTGGAGGTAGTTGAAAGTCCATGTTGCCCAGGGACAGGCCCAAAACATCACTGCTCTAGAGGAGATCTGCTTGGAGGAATGGGCCAACACACCACCAACAGTGCGTGCCAACCTTGTGAAGACTTACAGAAAATGTTTCACCTCTGTCATTGCCAACAAAGGATATAGAACAAAATATTGAGATGAACTTTTGTTATTGACGAAATACTTATTTTCCTCCATAATTTGCAAAAAAATCTTCCAAATCAGACGCGGTGATTTTCTGGATTTGTTTTCTCATTTTGTCTCTCGTAGTTGTGGTCACCTCTGATGTCCGCTACAGGCAAATCTTTATAAGGGGGAGAAATTGCACAATTGGGGGCTGAATAAATACTTTTTAACCCCACTGTAGTTTCCAAAATCGAGTCACTTGTTTGAGGTTTCTGCTGTTTAGGTACCTCAGGGGCCCTGCAAATGTGACATGGTGCCCGCAATCTATTTTAGCCAAATTTATGTTCCAAAATTCAAATAGTGCTTCTACCTTTCCGAGCTGGCCGAGTGTCCTAACAGAGGTTTCTGACCACATGTGGGGTATCGGCATGCTCGGAAGAAATTGAGTAACAAATTTTGGGGTCAATTTTATCCTGCTATCCTGTGTAAAAGTAAATAACTTGGGGCCAAAGCAACATTTTTAGGTAAAATTTCATTTCATTTTTTTTTCCATTCGACTTTTTAATAATTCCTGTAAAGCACCTGAAGGGTTAATAAACCTCTTGGATGTGATTTTGAGCACTTTGAGGGGTGCAGTTTTTAGAATGATGCCATTTTGGGTATTTTCAATCACACAGGTTTCCCAATGGCGCTTCAAATGGCATATGGTCCGTATAAGAAAAAGTGATTTTGTAAATTTTGTTGGAAAAATGTAAAATTCCTGATAAATTTATAATAGTTTTAACTTCCTAACAAAAAAAAAAGTTTCACAGATGGTGCTGCTCTAGACAATGTCATTTATTAACCAGTTTCCGTGATATAACGCTCTAGTCTAAGGACAGAAAAATTCAAACTCAAATTTACCACTATCATGAGCGGAAACATGTCCCGAAACAATCTCCGAATCACTGGGATCCATTGACGCGTTCCAGAGTTATTACATCACAAAGTGACCCTGGTCAGATGTCTACAATTTGGCCTGATCATTAAAGGAAATCTGTCAGCAGGATTTCAGATCCCAAACTATGTATATTTGCATGTAGATCTTCCAAAGCTCTGCTCAGCGACACCTTTACACGGCCGGTGTGTTCCTCCATTACTGAGGAACTGGAGTTTGATCGGATGTCCAAATCGCTATTAGTAGATATGAAGGCTCTTTATCTCGCCCAGTGTCGCCTCCTGCTGGACTGGCAGCTGAAGTCACACACCGCATAGAGGCTGTCAGTCCATCAGGAGGAGGCGGTGCTGGGTGGGGAATAGAGCTGGAGTGACGGAGGCTTCACATTTACAGTCTTGTTTGCAGATCAATTCACATGCTGATTTCTCAGTAATGGAGGAACGGACTGGCTGTGTAATGGAATTGCTGGACTTGTTTTCGAAAGAGCTACAAAAACATAGAAATAGTTTGGGGGGTGTAAAATCCTGCGTTAAGGATTTCTAGTACGTTGGCAAAGTTTTCATGAAAGTTGAATGGGTTTAATATTGGTATCTCATCACATTAGACTTTGACCACTTCCATTGACTTATGGCCCGCACTGTATACTGGTCACTGGTACCAGAATCAGATCTTGGACAAGAGAACATGAACCTGTAATGATGACTCCATGTTACGGTTCGGGGTTTTCCTGAGCCTCAAACCATTCCTGCCCTGTCCTCATCCCCTGCTTTGGTGTCGGCTGACTCTCCTGCGCCACCTGTCCGCCGCTCCAGGCGCTACGCTGCTAGGAGTCAGGTGTCCAGGGTACGTTCTGAGACTAAGTCCCTGTTTTACCCTACCGCGCATGCGTGGGTTCCCGCTGCCTCACTTGGCTCTAAGTGCAGGATTCCTGCTACTGTGCATGCGCATGACGTCACTAGTGATGCAGCGGCCGCTGATTGGTCATCGTTGACGTCACCGGCCACTAATTGGCCATCAATGATGTCATTGGTGATGTGGCAGCCACTGATTGGTCGTTAATGACATCATTGGTGTGTGGCGGTCCGTCATTGGCCGCTGCCAGCGCCATTGTCATCTGGTGCTTGGTTGGGGCAGGGTTTAGTCTTTAAAAGATCCTAGACGGCGCTCATGGCTGCGCGTGCATCATTTCAGCTCTGGGTCTAGTGTCAGAGCAGAGCAGCCACATTGCGGCCAGTGCCATTATATACTGGAATCGGTAGGCAGGTTTAGGCATTGGTACCAGTCACGCCAAGATTCATGGTGAGATGCAATCAAGGCAAGTGAACCCGCTTCTCCTCTACCACTCCAGTCCATCAGTGGCAGCCAAGTGGTACTAACTGACCTGTGCCTACTGTCCCGGTGTGCCCCCTATGTGCATGGACAGTCTCCCTCAGGACTCCCTGTGCGGTTAACAGGAGAGGTCCAGTACTCGGTTTGTGTGCTGCTAATGTGCTGCCCCTGCAGTGGTTGAACCGCTCGGATCCGGGGGTTGCTGCTGCTGTGGCTCGAGGGTCTCCGGACCTGAGGGCTTGCGGCCACTCTCTAATGTAAAAGGATTATTTACAGGGGATAATAGTTTGTGACGCCACCCGTATTGTGCGGTAAGGGGAGTACGAAGCTGCCGATGGGAGTACCCAGGGAAGATGGAGTGGGGCAGCCAGATGACATTCCCTCCATGGGTAGGGGAGGCCCCGGGACTCTGGATAGTGGTGTGCAGGGGAGTGCAGGCCTAGGTGGTAGCAGGAGATGACCATGTACTCACTCAGACAGCGTTGATGATGAAAAGCAGACTCTGACAACAAGGTAAACCAAGCCTCTGGGTACCGCTGCCCTCTGGAGGGGATCCCGTCTGGGTATCCGTACCCTACAGTACTGTCTGAGGGTCTGGAGCTTGCCTCCGTGCACAAATTTAGAAGTGTTCAGTTAGCCCATAGGCATAAAGCTGTCTGGGCCCCGCTCCCTACAATTTGGTAGTGGAGCTTTGCTCTCAAGGACTTACGCTTGGAATTTCAGTGGGTTGCTTAGGTTGGAAAGCCCTATCTCCCTGGTTGCGCTAGTGCCTCTGATCTGTGAGCTTTGTGGGGACAGTACATAAAGTCACTATCCTCCGCAGGTTAATTGCCGGGTTGCTTGAAGCTACTCCCCGACCAAGGGTCCAGTACCCCGCCGTGCTTTCAGACCCGGACTGGCTATTGAACTTGAGGTGCTGACCGTCCTCCAAGACTAAAGAGGACTTTACACGCTGCGATATCATTAGTGAATTATCGTCGGGGTCACGATGTTTGTGGCACACATCCGGTGTCATTAAAGATATCGCAGTGTGTGACAAGTACGAGCGACCTTAAACGACTGCAAAAGTGATCAAAATCGTTTGCCGCAGAGAAGTCGTCCTGAAACCAGAAATCGTTCTCTACTTATTAGCGATGTTGTTCCTCGTTCCTGCAGCACCACACATCGCTGTGTGTGACACCGCAGGAGCGACGAATATCTCCTTACCTGCCTCCACCAGCAATGAGGAAGGAAGGAGGTGGGTGGCATGTTTCGGCCGCTCATCTCCGCCCCTCCGCTTCTATTGGACGCCTGCCGTGTGACATCGCTATGATACCGCACTAACCGCCCCCTTAGAAAGGAGGCAGTTCGCCGGCCAGAGCGACGTCGCAGGGCAGGTAAGTCCGTGTGACGGGTGTAAGAGAAGTTGTGTGCCACAGACAGCGATTTGCCCGTGTGCACAACTGACGAGGGCGGGTACGATTGCTTGCAATCTCGCTAACGAGATTGCAGCGTGTAAAGTACCCTTAAGTCCAGGCACCCAGTCCAAATATCCTGCAACCGGGTCTCCGACTCCTCCGACCCAGACCACCGTCTGCGACCCAACCTCTCTCTCCCCAGAGCTCCAACTCCCAGCTCCTCACTCATCGAGGGCTACTACAGAACTGACTCTAAGCTCTACTCTCCACTTCCTCCCTCCCACCAGTCTGCCTGACCCCTAGGTGGGCGACCCTATTCCAGCTTAACAGCCCACTGGTGTGCCTGACAGGGTGTGGTGTGAGGTATGGTTGGGATATTTGGATGCTGATGGAGGCAGTACTGTAAGTTAGGAACCCAGAACCAAGAGAGGTTGAGTCCTGCACTAAGGATAAAGCGTGTGCAGTCCCCTGTGACGACCTAACTAGTCCAGGGGCGTCACACTAACACCTCCGATTGTGTTTTCTATTTTCTTGTTTCTCTGAAGCTGTGCCTTCCTGCGGCTTGTCCATCTGTGGCTTTACCATCTGCCCAGAGGACCTCGGGAGACGTTAGAGCTGTTATTAGTATTGCTCTAATCGTCCTCCCGCGTAACACTCCGTCTCAGAGAATTCTTCCCATTTTGTTGCAGTGACGGCTTCTTGTACAACAACCGCGAGAGATTTACCAGGATCTTCTGCAGAGTAAGATTCCTTTTCCTTTTATTCCATAGCCCCGCTATTTCTGGCGTTACACCGCCACTTTTATGCACCAGCAGTGACTGATATTGCAGAGTAGCCACAATCATGGATGGATAATATTGTATTTCTTTCTAATTATCTGATTATTTTGCAGGGTGTTGTGTCCAGCTGACTGTCTTACCAATGGGGGATCTGTTTGGGGATCTGATGTGTATACAAATGTAAGATGAAAGCAAAAAGTATTATAAATTCACTGTTATCAAACAGTATAAAAAGTCACCTGCTGTACCTATAATTTCTCTTAGGATTCCTCTATCTGCCGAGCTGCTATCCATGCTGGAAAAATACCCAATAATGGAGGACAGGTCTCAGTGCAGAAGTCACCAGGTCAGAGCAGTTACACTGGATCTACAAGAAATGGGGTCTCTACCAAGAACTATGGACCGTGGTCTGGATCTTTCCTATTTATCTCCACCAGTCCAGTGAGTCCGGAACCAACCACAGAAACAACACAAAGGCCTCCAGGTATTGGACAGAGATTTTACTGTTGTGATTAATACCAAAAACAACTCAACAGGGCAATTTTATTAAAGAAATGTGGCAAAAAAAATGGTATAATGTGCAATCCTAGATAATAAATGACTATTTTATGACAATTGAATTGATCCAAACATGCAAAATGTGCAATTGTGTAAATAACAGTGAATTTAGCACCAAACTGGGAATTCATCTGCAAAGTGTCTGTACTGAGAAATGTTCACGTGTATGTCTGCAGTAAATAATGGTGAATTCTGGAAAGATGTCATAAAATCTACCAAATATTTGGCATATAATATGGAGAGAACAGACTTGGACTGGCCCACAGGACGACAGGAGAATCCTCTGGTGGGCCCCTCTGACCTACTACTACACTTACACACCAACATATTCAGTAATTGGCAAATTTCACTTTTTTCACTATGTGCAGACAAAGGAAACATCTCATTATTCATTTTATAAACTACCCCTGGGTAAAATGCTTGACAGTTCTAGTTTCCAAACTGGGGGTCACCTGTGTGAGGTTTCTGCTGTTTAGGTACCTCAGGGGCCCTGCAAATGCGACATGGTGCCCGCAATCTATTTTAGTCAAATTTGTGTTCCAAAGTTTATATAGTGCTTCTACCTTTCTGAGCCAGCCAAGTGCCTAACAGAGGTTTCTGACCACATGTGGGGTATCAGTGTGCTCAGAAGAATCTGGGTGACAATTTTTGGGGTCCATTTTGTCCTGCTATCCTTTGTAAAAGTGAATAGATTGGGGCCAAAGCAACATTTTTAGGCAAAATTTAATCTTTATTTTTTTAGTCCACTTTTCATTAATTTCTGGTAAAGCACTTGAAGGGTTAATAAACCTCTTGGATGTGGTTTGAGCACTTTGAGGGGTGCGGTTTTTGGAATGCTGTCATTTTTGGTATTTTCCATCACACAGGTTTCTCAAAATCACTTCAAATATGATCTGGTCCCTAAGAAAAAAAAAATGGTTTTGTAAATTTTGTTGGAAAAATGAAAAATTACCGATACATTGATCATCGTTTTAACTTCCTAACAAAAAAAATAGTTTCACAAATGGTGCGAGTGTAAGGCAGACCAAGTCATGTATTAACCAGTCTGTGACATAACGCTCTAGTCTAAGGGCAGAAAAATTCAAAGTTTGAAATTTGCGACATTTTCATATTTTTGCCAATTTTACGTGTTTTGTTTTTCACAAATGCAAAAAAATATCATCCTAAATTCACCAGTATCATGATGGGTAATATGTCCCGAAAAACAATCTCCGAATCACTGGGGTCCATTGACGCGTTCCAGAGTTATTACATCACAAAGTGACCCTGGTCAGATGTCTACAATTTGGCCTGATCATTAAAGGAAATCTGTCAGCAGGATTTCACATCCCAAACTATGTATATTTGCATGTAGATCTTCCAAAGCTCTGCATAGCGACACCTTTACACGGCCGGTGTGTTCCTCCATTACTGAGGAACTGGAGTTTCATCTGATGTCCAAATCACTATTAGTAGATATGAAGGCTCTTTATCTCGCCCAGTGTCGCCTCCTGCTGGACTGGCAGCTGAAATCACACACCGCATAGAGGCTGTCAATCCAGCAGGAGGAGGCGGTGCTAGGTGGGGAATAGAGCTGGAGTGACGGAAGCTTCACATCTACAGTCTTGTTTGCAGATCAATTCACATGCTGATTTCTCAGTAATGGAGGAACGGACTGGCCGTGTAATGGAATTGCTGGACTTGTTTTTGAAAAAGCTACAAACACATAAATAGTTTGGGTTGGGAAATCCCGCGTTAAGGATTTCTAGTATGTTGTTGGCCCTTTTAAAAATGCATATATAATATATATATATATATATCTCTATATATAATCATATATAAGCTGTGTGTGTGTATGTGCGTGTATGTCCGGGATTGGCATCCGCACCATCGCAGCTACAGCCACAAATTTTGCACACACACATTTCTGGACCCCGAGAGCGTCATAGGCTATGTTTCGAGGGGAAATTTTAACATTGCTCTTTACAGTTATTCGCGAAAAAACCTGCCTCCATTAAAGTGAATGGAGCTGGGAGCCACAGTGCAGCCAGAACTTCAGAAGAATGCGCAGCCACGCCCTTATATGGAATGTTGGCATGTCACAATGCAGCCAGGGAAAGAGACAGACACAGACAGGGTAAGAAACAGACACAAAGAGACAGACAGACGGGGAAAGAGACAGACGGGGAAAGAGACAGACGGGGAAAGAGACAGACGGGGAAAGAGACAGACGGGGAAAGAGACAGACGGGGAAAGAGACAGACGGGGAAAGAGACAGACGGGGAAAGAGACAGACGGGGAAAGAGACAGACGGGGAAAGAGACAGACGGGGAAAGAGACAGACGGGGAAAGAGACAGACGGGGAAAGAGACAGACGGGGAAAGAGACAGACGGGGAAAGAGACAGAGAATGGGAGAGAAACAGAGAGACAGTTACTATCCCGGGCAGCGCCGGGTGCTATGTTGTGAGGCGAAATTTTAACCCCGCGCGTTGCAATTTACCAATAAATTTTGCCCCTATCTACATAATGAGGAAAAAGTGAAACGAAAAGTGTTGGGGGCAAATTGACAGCTACCAGATGTGAACAAGGGGGACTTAAAGAATAAGAGCGATGGCGCCAAAGAGTATATACCGTACAGTTATTAAGGTGGGGCCCCGACATGAGATACTCACCACACTCAGGGATATGAACACACAAAATGCGCCACACACTACCACGTACATGAACACATATACCACCCTCAGCACACATCTCACCACACATACACCAACCTCACCACATAATCGCCCTAAACACACACAAGTCTGGTACATATACCACCCTCAGCACACATCTCACCACACACACACCAACCTCACCACATAATCACCCTAAACACACACAAGTCTGGTACATATTCCATCCTCAGCACACATCTCACCACACGTACACCAACCTCACCACATAATCACCCTAAACACACACAAGCCTGGTACATATACCACCCTCAGCACACATCTCACCACACGTACACCAACCTCACCACATAATCACCCTAAACACACACAAGTCTGGTATTATCCTTCAAAAATAAAAATCTGATTAATAAGCAGCCAAACTACAAGAACAACAAATGTACCACATAGGAAATACGGCAGCTGTCAGTCACATGACCTGTCTATAGGTGTATGTGTGAGCTAATATATACTGTCAGGGGGAGGGCTTTATGTTGCCTGGAGATTTATCAGGCTGCCAATAGCAACCAATCACAGCTTAGCTTCTATTTTGCTACAGTTAATTAATCTGAGCTCTGATTGGTTAATATAGGCAACAAAGGACATTCTCAGTATGTGTGCGGTCATAGGATGTTAAATCTGTGAGAAAAAATTGTGAAAACATACCCTGCTGTAACTACATAAAAGCATAGTGCATATAAACATAGGGTACTTAGTGAACACTGTTTTTGATCAAAAAAAGCATAAAGCTATCCCACCAAACGTCAAGGTGTACCCAGTTGGGATAGTACCTGTTAAATCTGTGTGGAATATCTGTGGTGTTGAGATATATGTTGTGAAATTCTATTAGCTTAATTTTTGCCTTTTAATAATTACATTTCTATCTATTTGTTTTGTGGTTTTTGTGCAGAATACATTTTTGTTAATACATTCTATTTTGTTAACAGCAGTTATTAACCCGGGCGAAGCCGGATAGTACAGCTAGTATATATATATTACAGTGTGTGTGTGTGTATATATGTATATATTTGGCTTTTTTCATGAAAGTTGAGCAAGGTTAAGGGATCTGTAATATTGGTATCTCATCACATTAGACTGTGACCACTTCCATTGACTTATGGCCCGCACTGTATACTGGTCACTGGTACCAGAATCAGATCCTGGAGAGAACATGGACCTGTAATGATGACTCCGTCTCAGAGAATTCTTCCCATTTTGTTGCAGTGACGGCTTCTTGTACAACAACCGCGAGAGATTTACCGGGATCTTCTGCAGAGTAAGATTTCCTTACCTTTTATTCCATAGCCCCGCTATTTCTGGAGTTACACCGCCACTTTTATGCACCAGCAGTGACTGATATTGCAGAGTAGCCACAATCATGGATGGATAACATTGTATTTCTTTCTAATTATCTGATTATTTGCAGGGTGTTGTGTCCAGCTGACTGTCTTACCAATGGGGGATCTGTTTGGGGATCTGATGTGTATACAGATGTAAGACGAAAGCAAAAAGTATTATAAATTCACTGTTATCAAACAGTATAAAAAGTCACCTGCTGTACCTATAATTTCTCTTAGGATTCCTCTATCTGCCGAGCTGCTATCCATGCTGGAAAAATACCCAATAATGGAGGACAGGTCTCCGTGCAGAAGTCACCAGGTCAGAGCAGTTACACTGGATCTACAAGAAATGGGGTCTCTACCAAGAACTATGGACCGTGGCCTGGATCTTTCCTATTTATCTCCACCAGTCCAGTGAGTCCAGAACCAACCACAGAAACAACACAAAGGCCTCCAGGTATTGTACAGAGATTTTACTGTTGTGATTATTCCCACAAACAACTCAACAGGGCAATTTTATTAAAGAAATGTGGCAAAAAAAATGTGTATAATGTGCAATCCTAGATAATAAATAAGTATTTTATGACAATTGAATTGATCCAAACATGCAAAATGTGCAATTGTGTAAATAACAGTGAATTTAGCACCAAACTGGGAATTCATCTGCAAAGTGTCTGTACTGAGAAATGTTCACGTGTATGTCTGCAGTAAATAATGGTGAATTCTGGAAAGATGTCATAAAATCTACCAAATATTAGGCATATAATATGGAGAGAACAGACTTGGACTGGCCCACAGGACGACAGGAGAATCCTCTGGTGGGCCCTTCTGACATACTACTACACTTACACACCAACATATTCAGTAATTGGCAAATTTCACTTTTTTCACTATGTGCAGACAAAGGAAACATCTCATCATTCATTTTATAAACTACCCCTGGGTAAAATGCTTGACAGTTCTAGTTTCCAAACTGGGGGTCACCTGTGTGAGGTTTCTGCTGTTTAGGTACCTCAGGGGCCCTGCAAATGCGACATGGTGCCCGCAATCTATTTTAGCCAAATTTGTGTTCCAAAGTTTATATAGTGCTTCTACCTTTCTGAGCCGGCCGAGTGCCTAACAGAGGTTTCTGACCACATGTGGGGTACTAGTGTGCTCAGAAGAATCTGGGTGACAAATTTTGGGGTCCATTTTGTCTTGCTATCCTTTGTAAAAGTGAATAGATTGGGGCCAAAGCAACATTTTTAGGCAAAATTTAATTTTTATTTTTTTAGTCCAGTTTTCCTTAATTTCTGGTAAAGCACTTGAAGGGTTAATAAACCTCTTGGATGTGGTTTGAGCACTTTGAGGGGTGCGGTTTTTGGAATGCTGTCATTTTGGGTATTTTCCATCACACAGGTTTCTCAAAATCACTTCAAATATGATCTGGTCCCTAAGAAAAAAAAAATGGTTTTGTAAATTTTGTTGGAAAAATGAAAAATTACCGATACATTGATCATCGTTTTAACTTCCTAACAAAAAACATAGTTTCACAAATGGTGCGAGTGTAAGGCAGACCAAGTCATGTATTAACCAGTCTGTGACATAACGCTCTAGTCCCAGAAAAATTCAAAGTTTGAAATTTGCGACATTTTCATATTTTTGCCAATTTTACGTGTTTTGTTTTTCACAAATGCAAAAAAATATCATCCTAAATTTACCAGTAACATGAGGGGTAATATGTCCCGAAAAACAATCTCCGAATCACTGGGATCCATTGACGCGTTCCAGAGTTATTACATCACAAAGTGACCCTGGTCAGATGTCTACAATTTGGCCTGATCATTAAAGGAAATCTGTCAGCAGGATTTCACATCCCAAACTATGTATATTTGCATGTAGATCTTCCAAAGCTCTGCTCAGCGACACCTTTACACGGCCGGTCTGTTCCTCCATTACTGAGGAACTGGAGTTTCATCTGATGTCCAAATCACTATTAGTAGATATGAAGGCTCTTTATCTCGCCCAGTGTCGCCTCCTGCTGGACTGGCAGCTGAAATCACACACCACATAGAGGCTGTCAGTCCATCAGGAGGAGGCGCTGCTGGGTGGGGAATAGAGCTGGAGTGACGGAGGCTTCACATCTACAGTCTTGTTTGCAGATCAATTCACATGCTGATTTCTCAGTAATGGAGGAACGGACTGGCCGTGTAATGGAATTGCTGGACTTGTTTTTGAAAAAGCTACAAAAGCATAAATAGTTTGGGTTGTGAAATCCCGCGTTAAGGATTTCTAGTGCGTTGTTGGCCCTTTTAAAAATGCATATATATATATATATCTCTAATATATAAAGCTGAATGTGTGTGTGTATGTGTGTGTGTGTATGTGTGTGTGTGTATGTCCGAGATTGGCATCCGCACCGTCGCAGCTACAGCCACAAAATTTTGCACACACACATTTCTGGACCCCGAGAGCGTCATAGGCTATGTTTCGAGGGGAAATTTTAACACCGCTCTTTACAGTTATTCGCCAAAAAACCTGCCTCCATTAAAGTGAATAGAGCTGGGAGCCACAGTGCAGCCAGAACTTCAGAAGAATGCTCAGCCATGCCCTTATATGGAATGTTGTGTGTCACAATGCAGCCAGGGAAAGAGACAGACACAGACAGGGTAAGAAACAGACACAAAGAGACAGACTGACGGGGAAAGAGACAGACTGACGGGGAAAGAGACAGACTGACGGGGAAAGAGACAGACTGACGGGGAAAGAGACAGACTGACGGGGAAAGAGACAGACTGACGGGGAAAGAGACAGACTGACGGGGAAAGAGACAGACTGACGGGGAAAGAGACAGACTGACGGGGAAAGAGACAGACTGACGGGGAAAGAGACAGACTGACGGGGAAAGAGACAGACTGACGGGGAAAGAGACAGACTGACGGGGAAAGAGACAGACTGACGGGGAAAGAGACAGACTGACGGGGAAAGAGACAGACTGACGGGGAAAGAGACAGACTGACGGGGAAAGAGACAGACTGACGGGGAAAGAGACAGACTGACGGGGAAAGAGACAGACTGACGGGGAAAGAGACAGACTGACGGGGAAAGAGACAGACTGACGGGGAAAGAGACAGACTGACGGGGAAAGAGACAGACTGACGGGGAAAGAGACAGACTGACGGGGAAAGAGACAGACTGACGGGGAAAGAGACAGACTGACGGGGAAAGAGACAGACTGACGGGGAAAGAGACAGACTGACGGGGAAAGAGACAGACTGACGGGGAAAGAGACAGACTGACGGGGAAAGAGACAGACTGACGGGGAAAGAGACAGACTGACGGGGAAAGAGACAGACTGACGGGGAAAGAGACAGACTGACGGGGAAAGAGACAGACTGACGGGGAAAGAGACAGACTGACGGGGAAAGAGACAGACTGACGGGGAAAGAGACAGACTGACGGGGAAAGAGACAGACTGACGGGGAAAGAGACAGACTGACGGGGAAAGAGACAGACTGACGGGGAAAGAGACAGACTGACGGGGAAAGAGACAGACTGACGGGGAAAGAGACAGACTGACGGGGAAAGAGACAGACTGACGGGGAAAGAGACAGACTGACGGGGAAAGAGACAGACTGACGGGGAAAGAGACAGACTGACGGGGAAAGAGACAGACTGACGGGGAAAGAGACAGACTGACGGGGAAAGAGACAGACTGACGGGGAAAGAGACAGACTGACGGGGAAAGAGACAGACTGACGGGGAAAGAGACAGACTGACGGGGAAAGAGACAGACTGACGGGGAAAGAGACTGACGGGGAAAGAGACTGACGGGGAAAGAGACTGACGGGGAAAGAGACTGACGGGGAAAGAGACTGACGGGGAAAGAGACTGACGGGGAAAGAGACTGACGGGGAAAGAGACTGACGGGGAAAGAGACTGACGGGGAAAGAGACTGACGGGGAAAGAGACTGACGGGGAAAGAGACTGACGGGGAAAGAGACAGACGGGGAAAGAGACAGACGGATATATACAGAGGGGGAGACAGACCGAGAATGGGAGAGAAACAGAGACAGTTACTATCCCGGGCAGCGCCGGGTGCTCTGTTGTGAGGCGAAATTTTAAAGGGGTGGTTCACCCATTTTTTTTTTTATTTTCTGTCGAAGTTCTACTTACAATTCTAGGTATTTTCTCCATTGGCTTGTATTTCCCTTTCTGGCACTGAGCGGCGCTATGCTGCACGCTCAGTGCCTGTCACATGACCCCCTGGAGCTGTGGCCGCCGGCATCCTCTGACGTCCCGGCATTTCCGGGCTCTCAAACAAGACGGGTACGTCATAGGATGCCGGCGCCACTCAGATTGAGTGACAGGGCTGTGGGCGGTAACTACCGCACGTCACAGCTCAGCATCGAAGGGAGGATCCGGAGGACGTCAGTGTGGAGCCGGCTGAGCGTCCTGCAGATGGTGAGGCACGGGGCGCCAGTGTGCAGTACAGGGGGGGGTTCTTCAGCTGAATCCCCCCCTGCACGTAAGTATGTGATCACACTGTCCACCCGCCCGCTCTGCTGCGATGTCAGGAGAGCGGCCGGTGTCGGGCAGTGTGATCGTGTGCTCCTCCCAGCAGCAAGACACTGACAGGCATGTCACCGCTGTGCTCTGCCATCTGTCCTGCTGCATGGGACCAACTGTCTGCACTCTGTCACCTGCACCACAAGTCACAGAGTGGAGACAGTTGGTGACAGAGCACCTCTGCCCCCCCTCTTCTTTCCCCACTCTCTTCTCCCCCCCTCTCTCTTCTCCCACCCCCTCTCTCTTCTCCCACCCCCTCTCTCTTCTCCCCCCTCTCTCTCTTCTCCCCCCCTCGCTCTCTTCTCCCCCCCTCGCTCTCTTCTCCCCCCCTCGCTCTCTTCTCCCCCCCTCGCTCTCTTCTCCCCCCCTCTCTCTTCTCCCCCCCTCGCTCTCTGCTCCCCCCCTCGCTCTCTTCTCCCCCCCTCGCTCTCTTCTCCCCCCTCGCTCTCTCTTCTCCCCCCCCTCTCTCTTCTCCCCCCCTCTTCTCCCCCTTCCCCGCTCTTTTCCCCCTTCCCCCCTCTTCTCCCCCTTCCCCCCCCTCTCTCTTCTCCCCCCTCTCTCTATTCTCCCCCTGTCTCTATTCTCTCCCCCTCTCTCTCTTCCCCCCCTCTCTCTCTTCTCTCCCCCTCTCTCTCTTCTCTCCCCCTCTCTTCTCCCCCCCTGTCTCTATTCTCTCCCCCTCTCTCTCTCCCCCCCTCTCTCTTCTCCCCCCTCTCTCTTCTCTCCCCCCTCTCTCTTCCCCCCCTCTCTCTTCTCCCCCCCTCTCTCTCTTCTCCCCCCCCTCTCTCTTCTCCCCCCCCCTCTCTCTCTTCTCCCCCCCCACTCGCTCTCTTTTCCTCGCTCTCTCCTGGCATGGTCAGTACAGAAATCTCTCCATCGTGGAGGGGTGAGAGGGAGTAATAAACATGGTGTCCCTACTGTGTCTGTGTATTTATTTCTAATAAAGTATTTTTCTCTGTGTGATGTCTTTTTTTTTTTTTTTTTAAAACCCTTTGTTGGAGATTCTTAATGGCCAGGTTAAACTTGGCCTGACATTAAGAATCTCGGGCTTTATACCAGCTGGTAAAACATAGCTGGTATTAACCCCTTATTACCCAGCGTGCCACCTGCCACCAGGGCCACTGGAAGAGTTGGATACAGCGCCTGAAGATGGCGCTTCTATGAAAGCGCCATTTTCTGGGGCAGCTGTGGACTGCAATTCGCAGTAGGGGACCCAGAAAGTTTGGGCACCCTGCACTGTGGATTCCAATCCCCAGCAGCCTAGTTGTACCTGGCTGGACTCAAAAATTTGGTGAAGCCCACATCATTTTTTTTTTTTTTTTAATTATTTCATGAAATTCATGAAAAAAAAGGGCTTCTCTATATTTTTGGTTCCCAGCCGGGTACAACTAGGCAGCTGGGGGTTGGGGGCAGCCCGTAGCTGCCTGCTGTACCTGGCTAGCATACAAAAATATGGCGAAGCCCACGTCATTTTCTTAAAAACGTTTTCAGGGAAAAACCTTTATAAAAAAAAAAATGCTTCCCTGCATTTCTATTGCCAGTGAAAGTAACACCAAGCAGCGGGGTCTAGCAGCCAGTAGCTGCTTTGGTTACCCTTAGCAATAGAAAATGCAGCGGGAGCCCACAAACAATGTGATTTTTTTGTTTTTTTATTTTTAATGATTTTTTTTTAAAAAAAATCGGCATGGGCTTCGCCCATCGAGCACCAGAGCATTTTACTGCTCAATTCATCCCAAGTAATCAGATGACTCCAGTGTCGGCCGATTACTTGTTCTGTGTCCCCCTGCATCCATCACAGCGTGTACGGGCTGTGAGGTCAGCGGAGTGGAGACAGTGACATGCTCTGCTCTGACACATAGTGTGCTGCATGTCACCATCTTTCTCCACTCTGGCACTTGTTGTGCAGGTGACCGGATGCTACATGTCACTAACTGTCTCCACTATGGGACTTGTTGTGCAGGTGAGAGTGTATACAGTTGGTACTATGCAGCAGAAATCACAGAGTGGGGCAGTTAGTGACATGTATCATCCGGTCACCTGCACAACAAGTCCCAGAGTGGATACAGTGACATGCAGCACACTATGTGTCAGAGCAGAGCATGTCACCAACTTGCTCTGCTCTGTCACCTGCGGTGCTGCATGTCACGTTTTTGCCGCGATTTGGTGCCTTTTTTGCTGCGTTTTTGCTCACTGCGTTTTTAATCAGTGCACAATGCCATTAAAGATTGTTGATGAAAAAAAAAAAAAGGTCTGATGTCATTTCCTTATTCAAAATGTTCATTGTATGCAGGAGAGCAGACAGCAGCTGCAGAACTACAAGGCTCAGCATCCTCCATTCACTAGTGTATGCAGGAGAGCAGACAGCAGCTGCAGAACTACAAGGCTCAGCATCCTCCATCCAGGACTGTATGCAGTTTTTTACCCAAAAAGAAAAAAAAATGACATGGGCTTCGCCATATTTTTGTATGCTAGCCGGGTACAGCAGGCAGGTACGGGCTGCCCCCAACCCCCAGCTGCCTATTTGTACCCGGCTGGGAACCAAAAATATAGAGAATCCCTTTTTTTTTTAATTATTTCATGAATTTCATGAAATAATTTTAAAAAAAAATGACGTGAGCTTTGCCTAATTTTAGTGTCCAGCCGGGTACAACTAGGCAGCTGGGGATTGGAATCCACAGTGAAGGGTGCCCAAGCTTTCTGGGCACCCCCACTGCGAATTGCAGTCTGCAGCCACCCCAGAAAATGGCGCTTTCATAGAAGCGCCATCTTCTGGAGCTGTATCCAACTCTTCCAGCTGCCCTGATGCCGGGTGGCTAGCTGGGTAATAATGGAGTTAGGGCTAGCTGTATATTATCAGCTAGCCCTAAGCCCGAAATTCATGGTGTCACGCCAATATTAGACATGGCCACCATGAATTTCTAGTAATGATAAAAAAAAAAACAACACACAGAAAAATATTTTTATTAGAAATAAAACACAACACAATTAGTGACTCCATCTTTATTGAAATAAACCCCCCTCCGCAGTAATCCTGGGTTAGGGTCCCGCGCCGTCCAATCAGGATCCAATATCATCTGATCGGTTTGCTGGAAGGCAAAGCGATCAGATGATGTGTCAGGTTAAACTACGTGAATCACATCACACATCAGCTGATTGTATAAAAGCCGTTTATACAATCAGCAGATGCATCGGTGCAAAAAAAAAAAATAAATAAATAAATACTCACGTCTGTGCTGATTACCGGCAGCTCCTGCAGCGGAGTCTGATCCTGGCCCATCACTGCAGGAGCTGCCGGTAATCAGCTGATGAAGTCCCCTGACGGCAGGATCAGCTGATAGCCGGCCGGGCGCGAAAAAGCCGGCGACACCACGAGAATCGATCAGCTGATGCGTCAGGTGACTGCATCAGGTGATCCACCGCCAGGTCCTGCAAGCTTCGTACGTGCCCCGGGGAGACTGCACACAGCCGAAGCGACGGTACCGAGACAGGGGCTGGAAGCAGGCATGGCACCCGGACCCTGCAGACAGGTGAGTATGACATACACACACACATACACACTGTATATACGCACACACACTGTATATACACATACACTGTATATACGCGCACACACACTGTATATACACACATACACTGTGTATACACACACACACTGTATATACACACACACACTGTATATACGCGCACACACACTTTCTTCCCCTGGCTGTGTAGAGCTGCTGCTGTCTCTGTATGATTGATCTCAGTGCATCCACAGGGAAGAGGCAGGGAGGAGGGTTTGGGTGGGAGCAGAGTGGGTGTATTAGACACAATGGGTGTGTTAGATAAGCCAGACACCGCCCTAGAGCCACAAAGAATTCTGGGACTTGTAGGAACTGAACACAAGAAGTCAGAGGAGAGATTAACCCCATCCGAGCTGGAGCCAGCAATGACCGTGTGCTGCTAGTGCACAATAAAAGGTAATTTTGCTGAAAAAACATAATAGATGTGTTGAGGGGCACATATTAGCAAGATTTATCAGAAAAAAAAAAATCAGTTTTGGTAACTGGACAACTTCTTTAAACCCGCGCGTTGCAATTTACCAATAAATTTTGCCCCTATCTACATAATGAGAAAAAAGTGAAACGAAAAGTGTTGGGGGCAAATTGACAGCTGCCAGATGTGAACAAGGGGGACTTAAAGAATAAGAGCGATGGCGCCAAAGAGTATATACCGTACAGTTAAGGTGGGGCCCCGACATGAGATACTCACCACACTCGGGGATATGAACACACAAAATGCGCCACACACTACCACGTACATGAACACATATACCACCCTCAGCACACATCTCACCACACATACACCAACCTCGCCACATAATCACCCTAAACACACACAAGTCTGGTACATATACCACCCTCAGCACACATCTCACCACACACACACCAACCTCGCCACATAATCACCCTAAACACACACAAGTCTGGTACATATACCACCCTCAGCACACATCTCACCACACATACACCAACCTCGCCACATAATCACCCTAAACACACACAAGTCTGGTACATATACCACCCTCAGCACACATCTCACCACACACACACCAACCTCGCCACATAATCACCCTAAACACACACAAGTCTGGTACATATACCACCCTCAGCACACATCTCACCACACATACACCAACCTCGCCACATAATCACCCTAAACACACACAAGTCTGGTACATATGCCGCCCTCAGCACACATCTCACCACACACACACCAACCTCACCACATAATCACCCTAAACACACACAAGTCTGGTACATATACCACCCTAAGCACACATCTCACCACACATACACCAATCTCACCACATAATCACCCTAAACACACACAAGTCTGGTACATATACCACCCTCAGCACACATCTCACCACACATACACCAACCTCGCCACATAATCACCCTAAACACACACAAGTCTGGTACGTATATCACCCTCAGCACACATCTCACCACACACACACCAACCTCACCACATAATCACCCTAAACACACACAAGTCTGGTACATATACCACCCTCAGCACACATCTCACCACACATACACCAACCTCGCCACATAATCACCCTAAACACACACAAGTCTGGTACATATACCACCCTCAGCACACATCTCACCACACACACACCAACCTCGCCACATAATCACCCTAAACACACACAAGTCTGGTACATATACCACCCTCAGCACACATCTCACCACACACACCAACCTCGCCACATAATCGCCCTAAACACACACAAGTCTGGTACATATACCACCCTCAGCACACATCTCACCACACATACACCAACCTCGCCACATAATCACCCTAAACACACACAAGTCTGGTACATATACCACCCTCAGCACACATCTCACCACACACACACCAACCTCGCCACATAATCACCCTAAACACACACAAGTCTGGTACATATACCACCCTCAGCACACATCTCACCACACACACACCAACCTCGCCACATAATCACCCTAAACACACACAAGTCTGGTACATATACCACCCTCAGCACACATCTCACCACACATACACCAACCTCGCCACATAATCACCCTAAACACACACAAGTCTGGTACATATACCACCCTCAGCACACATCTCACCACACATACACCAACCTCACCACATAATCACCCTAAACACACACAAGTCTGGTACATATATCACCCTCAGCACACATCTCACCACACACACACCAACCTCACCACATAATCACCCTAAACACACACAAGTCTGGTACATATACCACCCTCAGCACACATCTCACCACACATACACCAACCTCGCCACATAATCCCCCTAAACACACACAAGTCTGGTACATATATCACCCTCAGCACACATCTCACCACACACACACCAACCTCACCACATAATCACCCTAAACACACACAAGTCTGGTACATATACCACCCTCAGCACACATCTCACCACACATACACCAACCTCGCCACATAATCCCCCTAAACACACACAAGTCTGGTACATATATCACCCTCAGCACACATCTCACCACACACACACCAACCTCGCCACATAATCACCCTAAACACACACAAGTCTGGTACATATACCACCCTCAGCACACATCTCACCACACACACACCAACCTCACCACATAATCACCCTAAACACACACAAGCCTGGTACATATACCACCCTCAGCACACATCTCACCACACACACACCAACCTCACCACATAATCACCCTAAACACACACAAGTCTAGTATTATCCTTCAAAAATAAAAATCTGATTAATAAGCAGCCAAACTACAAGAACAACAAATGTACCACATAGGAAATACGGCAGCTGTCAGTCACATGACCTGTCTATAGGTGTATGTGTGAGCTAATATATACTGTCAGGGGGAGGGCTTTCTGTTGCCTGGAGATTTATCAGGCTGCCAATAGCAACCAATCACAGCTTAGCTTCTATTTTGCTACAGTTAATTAATCTGAGCTCTGATTGGTTAATATAGGCAACAAAGGACATTCTCAGTATGTGTGCGGTCATAGGATGTTAAATCTGTGAGAAAAAATTGTGAAAACATACCCTGCTGTAACTAAATAAAAGCATAGTGCATATAAACATAGGGTACTTAGTGAACACTGTTTTTGATCAAAAAAAGCATAAAGCTATCCCACCAAACGTCAAGGTGTACCCAGTTGGGATAGTACCTGTTAAATCTGTGTGGAATATCTGTGGTGTTGAGATATATGTTGTGAAATTCTATTAGCTTAGTTTTTGCCTTTTAATAATTACATTTCTATTTGTTTTGTGGTTTTTGTGCAGAATACATTTTTGTTAATACATTCTATTTTGTTAACAGCAGTTATTAACCCGGGCGAAGCCGGATAGTACAGCTAGTATATATATATTATAGTGTGTGTGTGTATATATGTATATATTTGGCTTTTTTCATGAAAGTTGAGCAAGGTTAAGGGATCTGTAATATTGGTATCTCATCACATTAGACTGTGACCACTTCCATTGACTTATGGCCCGCACTGTATACTGGTCACTGGTACCAGAATCAGATCTTGGAGGGAGAACATGGACCTGTAATGGTGACTCCGTCTCAGAGAATTCTTCCCATTTTGTTGCAGTGACGGCTTCTTGTACAACAACCGCGAGAGATTTACCGGGATCTTCTGCAGAGTAAGATTTCTTTTCCTTTTATTCCATAGCCCCGCTATTTCTGGAGTTACACCGCCACTTTTATGCACCAGCAGTGACTGATATTGCAGAGTAGCCACAATCATGGATGGATAATATTGTATTTCTTTCTAATTATCTGATTATTTGCAGGGTGTTGTGTCCAGCTGACTGTCTTACCAATGGGGGATCTGTTTGGGGATCTGATGTGTATACAGATGTAAGACGAAAGCAAAAAGTATTATAAATTCACTGTTATCAAACAGTATAAAAAGTCACCTGCTGTACCTATAATTTCTCTTAGGATTCCTCTATCTGCCGAGCTGCTATCCATGCGGGAAAAATACCCAATAATGGAGGACAGGTCTCCGTGCAGAAGTCACCAGGTCAGAGCAGTTACACTGGATCTACAAGAAATGGGGTCTCTACCAAGAACTATGGACCGTGGCCTGGATCTTTCCTATTTATCTCCACCAGTCCAGTGAGTCCGGAACCAACCACAGAAACAACACAAAGGCCTCCAGGTATTGGACAGAGATTTTACTGTTGTGATTAATCCCACAAACAACTCAACAGGGCAATTTTATTAAAGAAATGTGGCAAAAAAATGGTATAATGTGCAATCCTAGATAATAAATGACTATTTTATGACAATTGAATTGATCCAAACATGCAAAATGTGCAATTGTGTAAATAACAGTGAATTTAGCACCAAACTGGGAATTCATCTGCAAAGTGTCTGTACTGAGAAATGTTCATGTGTATGTCTGCAGTAAATAATGGTGAATTCTGGAAAGATGTCATAAAATCTACCAAATATTAGGCATATAATATGGAGAGAACAGACTTGGACTGGCCCACAGGACGACAGGAGAATCCTCTGGTGGGCCTTCTGACATACTACTACACTTACACACCAACATATTCAGTAATTGGCAAATTTCACTTTTCTCACTATGTGCAGACAAAGGAAACATCTCATCATTCATTTTATAAACTACCCCTGGGTAAAATGCTTGACAGTTCTAGTTTCCAAACTGGGGGTCACCTGTGTGAGGTTTCTGCTGTTTAGGTACCTCAGGGGCCCTGCAAATACAACATGGTGCCCGCAATCTATTTTAGCCAAATTTGTGTTCCAACGTTTAAATAGTGCTTCTACCTTTCTGAGCCAGCCAAGTGCCTAACAGAGGTTTCTGACCACATGTGAGGTTTTAGTGTGCTCAGAAGAATCTGGGTGACAAATTTTGTGGTCCATTTTGTCCTGCTATCCTTTGTAAAAGTGAATAGATGGGGCCAAAGCAACATTTTTAGGCAAAATTTAATTTTTATTTTTTTAGTCCACTTTTCATTAATTTCTGGTAAAGCAGTTGAAGGGTTAATAAACCTCTTGGATGTGGTTTTGAGCACTTTGAGGGGTGCGGTTTTTGGAATGCTGTCATTTTGGGTATTTCCCATCACACAGGTTTCTCAAAATCACTTCAAATATGATCTGGTCCCTAAGAAAAAAAAATGGTTTTGTAAATTTTGTTGGAAAAATTACCGATACATTGATCATCGTTTTAACTTCCTAACAAAAAAAATAGTTTCACAAATGGTGCGAGTGTAAGGCAGACCAAGTCATTTATTAACCAGTCTTGAACCATAAAGATTCTGGGTGCACCGCTAATGTTGCAAGTAATCAACAACAGGGATGCTGCGTCCTGCATGAATAAACAGACAACAACTGGGGAGAAGAAAGCTCATGCATAATGGACGCGCAAACCGCAAAGTGAGACCATAATACTGGAATTGTAAGGAGAAAAATATGAAATTTATTGAACAAACCCAACACACACAATGTATTAAAATCACTTAAAACCATGAAACATCAAAGTCCCACATCTCTCATGCTGGTAATAGGGGGTACCGCCCTGTACGACCATTCAGTGTGCAATATGGAAGCAGATTTTAATCAGAAAGTACATTATGCGCATAAGGTAATCCCTATACATACATGAAAACTCATAGAATCTGAGTGACCGGGAGCAGACCTAATAGGCAGTCCCCAATGTTAGGCTGAATAAACCACTGTGCGCGTCCATTATGCATGAGCTTTCTTCTCCCCAGTTATTAACCAGTCTGTGACACAACGCTCTAGTCTAAGGACAGAAAAAATCAAAGTTTGAAATTTGCGACATTTTCATATTTTTGCCAATTTTACGTGTTTTGTTTTTCACAAATGCAAAAAAATATCATCCTAAATTCACCAGTATCATGATGGGTAATATGTCCCGAAAAACAATCTCCGAATCACTGGGATCCATTGACGCGTTCCAGAGTTATTACATCACAAAGTGACCCTGGTCAGATGTCTACAATTTGGCCTGATCATTAAAGGAAATCTGTCAGCAGGATTTCACATCCCAAACTATGTATATTTGCATGTAGACCTTCCAAAGCTCTGCTCAGCGACACCTTTACACGGCCGGTCTGTTCCTCCATTACTGAGGAACTGGAGTTTGATCTGATGTCCAAATCGCTATTAGTAGATATGAAGGCTCTTTATCTCGCCCAGTGTCGCCTCCTGCTGGACTGGCAGCTGAAATCACACACCGCATAGAGGCTGTCAATCCAGCAGGAGGAGGCGGTGCTGGGTGGGGAATAGAGCTGGAGTGACGGAGGCTTCACATCTACAGTCTTGTTTGCAGATCAATTCACATGCTGATTTCTCAGTAATGGAGGAACGGACTGGCCGTGTAATGGAATTGCTGGACTTGTTTTTGGAAAAGCTACAAAAACATAAATAGTTTGGGTTGTGAAATCCTGCATTAAGGATTTCTAGTATGTTGTTGGCCCTTTAAAAAATGCGCATATATATATATATATATATCTCTGATATATAAAGCTGAATGTGTGTGTATGTCCGGGATTGGCATCCGCACCGTCGCAGCTACAGCCACAAACTTTTGCAAACACACATTTCTGGACCCCGAGAGCGTCATAGGCTATGTTTCGAGGGGAAATTTTAACACCGCTCTTTACAGTTATTCGCCAAAAAACCTGCCTCCATTAAAGTGAATGGAGCTGGGAGCCACAGTGCAGCCAGAACTTCAGAAGAATGCGCAGCCACGCCCTTATATGGAATGTTGTGTGTCACAATGCAGCCAGGGAAAGAGACAGACACAAAGAGACAGACAGACGGGGAAAGAGACAGACGGGGAAAGAGACAGACGGGGAAAGAGACAGACGGGGAAAGAGACAGACGGGGAAAGAGACAGACGGGGAAAGAGACAGACGGGGAAAGAGACAGACGGGGAAAGAGACAGACGGGGAAAGAGACAGACGGGGAAAGAGACAGACGGGGAAAGAGACAGACGGGGAAAGAGACAGACGGGGAAAGAGACAGACGGGGAAAGAGACAGACGGGGAAAGAGACAGACGGGGAAAGAGACAGACGGGGAAAGAGACAGACGGGGAAAGAGACAGACGGGGAAAGAGACAGACGGGGAAAGAGACAGACGGGGAAAGAGACAGACGGGGAAAGAGACAGACGGGGAAAGAGACAGACGGGGAAAGAGACAGACGGGGAAAGAGACAGACGGGGAAAGAGACAGACGGGGAAAGAGACAGACGGGGAAAGAGACAGACGGGGAAAGAGACAGACGGGGAAAGAGACAGACGGGGAAAGAGACAGACGGGGAAAGAGACAGACGGGGAAAGAGACAGACGGGGAAAGAGACAGACGGGGAAAGAGACAGACGGGGAAAGAGACAGACGGGGAAAGAGACAGACGGGGAAAGAGACAGACGGGGAAAGAGACAGACGGGGAAAGAGACAGACGGGGAAAGAGACAGACGGGGAAAGAGACAGACGGGGAAAGAGACAGACGGGGAAAGAGACAGACGGGGAAAGAGACAGACGGGGAAAGAGACAGACGGGGAAAGAGACAGACGGGGAAAGAGACAGACGGGGAAAGAGACAGACGGGGAAAGAGACAGACACAAACGGGGAAAAAGACAGAGAGATATATACAGAGGGGGAGACAGACAGAGAATGGGAGAGAAACAGAGAGACAGTTACTATCCCGGGCAGCGCCGGGTGCTATGTTGTGAGGCGAAATTTTAACCCCGCGCGTTGCAATTTACCAATAAATTTTGCCCCTATCTACATAATGAGGAAAAAGTGAAACGAAAATTGTTGGGGGCAAATTCAGCTGCCAGATGTGAACAAGGGGGACTTAAAGAATAAGAGCGATGGCGCCAAAGAGTATATACCGTACAGTTATTAAGGTGGGGCCCCGACATGAGATACTCACCACACTCGGGGATATGAACACACAAAATGCGCCACACACTACCACGTACATGAACAAATATACCACCCTCAGCACACATCTCACCACACATACACCAACCTCGCCACATAATCACCCTAAACACACACAAGTCTGGTACATATACCACCCTCAGCACATATCTCACCACACACACACCAACCTCGCCACATAATCACCCTAAACACACACAAGTCTGGTACATATACCACCCTCAGCACACATCTCACCACACATACACCAACCTCGCCACATAATCACCCTAAACACACACAAGTCTGGTACATATACCACCCTCAGCACACATCTCACCACACATACACCAACCTCACCACATAATCACCCTAAACACACACAAGTGTGGTACATATACCACCCTCAGCACACATCTCACCACACATACACCAACCTCGCCACATAATCACCCTAAACACACACAAGTCTGGTACATATACCACCCTAAGCACACATCTCACCACACATACACCAACCTCACCACATAATCACCCTAAACACACACAAGTCTGGTACATATACCACCCTCAGCACACATCTCACCACACATACACCAACCTCACCACATAATCGCCCTAAACACACACAAGTCTGATACATATACCACCCTCAGCAGACATCTCACCACACATACACCAACACACACAAGTCTGGTACATATACAGTTAGGTCCAGAAATATTTGGACAGTGACACAATTTTCGCGAGTTGGGCTCTGCATGCCACCACATTGGATTTGAAAAGAAACGTCTACAACAGAATTCAAGTGCAGATTGTAATGTTTAATTTGAAGGTTTGAACAAAAATATCTGATAGAAATTGTAGGAATTGTACACATTTCTTTACAAACACTCCACATTTTAGGAGGTCAAATGTAATTGGACAAATAAACCAAACCCAAAAAAAAATTTTTTATTTTCAATATTTTGTTGCGAATCCTTTGGATGCAATCACTGCCTTAAGTCTGGAACCCATGGACATCACCAAACGCTGGGTTTCCTCCTTCTTAATGCTTTGCCAGGCCTTTACAGCCGCAGCCTTCAGGTCTTGCTTGTTTGTGGGTCTTTCCGTCTTAAGTCTGGATTTGAGCAAGTGAAATGCATGCTCAATTGGGTTAAGATCTGGTGATTGACTTGGCCATTGCAGAATGTTTCACTTTTTTGCACTCATGAACTCCTGGGTAGCTTTGGCTGTATGCTTGGGGTCATTGTCCATCTGTACTATGAAGCGCCGTCCGATCAACTTTGCGGCATTTGGCTGAATCTGGGCTGAAAGTATATCCCGGTACACTTCAGAATTCATCCGGCTACTCTTGTCTGCTGGTATGTCATCAATAAACACAAGTGACCCAGTGCCATTGAAAGCCATGTATGCCCATGCCATCACGTTGCCTCCACCATGTTTTACAGAGGGTGTGGTGTGCCTTGGATCATGTGCCGTTCCCTTTCTTCTCCAAACGTTTTTCTTCCCATTATTCTGGTACAGGTTGATCTTGGTCTCATCTGTCCATAGAATACTTTTCCAGAACTGAGCTGGCTTCATGAGGTGTTTTTCAGCAAATTTAACTCTGGCCTGTCTATTTTTGGAATTGATGAATGGTTTGCATCTAGATGTGAACCCTTTGTATTTACCCTTTCATGGAGTCTTCTCTTTACTGTTGACTTAGAGACAGATACACCTACTTCACTGAGAGTGTTCTGGACTTCAGTTGATGTTGTGAACGGGTTCTTCTTCACCAAAGAAAGTATGCAGCGATCATCCACCACTGTTGTCATCCGTGGACGCCCAGGCCTTTTTGAGATCCCAAGCTCACCAGTCAATTCTTTTTTTCTCAGAATGTACCCGACTGTTGATTTTGCTACTCCAAGCATGTCTGCTATCTCTCTGATGGATTTTTTCTTTTTTTTTCAGCCTCAGGATGTTCTGCTTCACCTCAATTGAGAGTTCCTTAGACCGCATGTTGTCTGGTCACAGCAACAGCTTCCAAATGCAAAACCACACACCTGTAATCAACCCCAGACCTTTTAACTACTTCATTGATTACAGGTTAACGAGGGAGACGCCTTCAGAGTTAATTGCAGCCCTTAGAGTCCCTTGTCCAATTACTTTTGGTCCCTTGAAAAAGAGGAGGCTATGCATTACAGAGCTATGATTCCTAAACCCTTTCTCCGATTTGGATGTGAAAACTCTCATATTGCAGCTGGGAGTGTGCACTTTCAGCCCATATTATATATAGAATTGTATTTCTGAACATGTTTTTGTAAACAGCTAAAATAACAAAACTTGTGTCACTGTCCAAATATTTCTGGACCTAACTGTACCACCCTCAGCACACATCTCACCACACACACACCAACCTCGCCACATAATCACCCTAAACACACACAAGTCTGGTACATATACCACCCTCAGCACACATCTCACCACACATACACCAACCTCACCACATAATCGCCCTAAACACACACAAGTCTAGTATTATCCTTCAAAAATAAAAATCTGATTAATAAGCAGCCAAACTACAAGAACAACAAATGTACCACATAGGAAATACGGCAGCTGTCAGTAACATGACCTGTCTATAGGTGTATGTGTGAGCTAATATATACTGTCAGGGGGAGGGCTTTATGTTGCCTGGAGATTTATCAGGCTGCCAATAGCAACCAATCACAGCTTAGCTTCTATTTTTCTACAGTTAATTAATCTGAGCTCTGATTGGTTAATATAGGCAACAAAGGACATTCTCAGTATGTGTGCGGTCATAGGATGTTAAATCTGTGAGAAAAAATTGTGAAAACATACCCTGCTGTAACTAAATAAAAGCATAGTGCATATAAACATAGGGTACTTAGTGAACACTGTTTTTGATCAAAAAAAGCATAAAGCTATCCCACCAAACGTCAAGGTGTACCCAGTTGGGATAGTACCTGTTAAATCTGTGTGGAATATCTGTGGTGTTGAGATATATGTTGTGAAATTCTATTAGCTTAGTTTTTGCCTTTTAATAATTACATTTCTATTTGTTTTGTGGTTTTTGTGCAGAATACATTTTTGTTAATACATTCTATTTTGTTAACAGCAGTTATTAACCCGGGCGAAGCCGGATAGTACAGCTAGTATATATATATTACAGTGTGTGTGTGTATATATGTATATATTTGGCTTTTTTCATGAAGTTGAGCAAGGTTAAGGGATCTGTAATATTGGTATCTCATCACATTAGACTGTGGCCACTTCCATTGACTTATGGCCCGCACTGTATACTGGTCACTGGTACCAGAATCAGATCCTGGAGAGAGAACATGAACCTGTAATGGTGACTCCGTCTCAGAGAATTCTTCCCATTTTGTTGCAGTGACGGCTTCTTGTACAACAACCGCGAGAGATTTACCGGGATCTTCTGCAGAGTAAGATTTTTTTTACTTTTATTCCATAGCCCCGCTATTTCTGGAGTAAGGCCGGCTTTGCACATTACAACATCGCATGCCGATGCTGCGATGTCGAGTGCGATAGTCCCTGCCCCCGTCGTACGTGCTATATCTTGTGATAGCTGCCGTAGCGAACATTGTCGTTACGGCAGCTTCACACGCACTCACCCGTCCCGCGACGTCGCTCTGGCCGGCGAACCGCCTCCTTCCTAAGGTGGCGGGTCGTGCGGTGTCACAGCGACGTCACACGGCAGGCGGCCAATAGCGGCGGAGGGGCGGAGATGAGCAGGATGTAAACATCCCGCCCACCTCCTTCCTTGTCATAGCAGCCGGGAGGCAGGTAGGAGAAGTTCCTCGTTCCTGCGGCTTCATACACAGTGATGTGTGCTGCCGCAGGAACGAGGAACAACATCGTACCTGTCACTGCACCGGCATTATGGAAATGTCGGAGACTACACCGATGATACGATAACAACGCTTTTGCGCTCGTTCATCATATCAAAAAGGTTTTACACACTACTACATCGCAAGTGACGCCGGATGTGCGGCACTTTCGATTTGACTCCACCGACATCGCACCTACGATGTCGTAGTGTGCAAAACCGGCCTTACACCGCCACTTTTATGCACCAGCAGTGACTGATATTGCAGAGTAGCCACAATCATGTATGGATAATATTGTATTTCTTTCTAATTATCTGATTATTTTGCAGGGTGTTGTGTCCAGCTGACTGTCTTACCAATGGGGGATCTGTTTGGGGATCTGATGTGTATACAAATGTAAGACGAAAGCAAAAAGTATTATAAATTCACTGTTATCAAACAGTATAAAAAGTCACCTGCTGTACCTATAATTTCTCTTAGGATTCCTCTATCTGCCGAGCTGCTATCCATGCTGGAAAAATACCCAATAATGGAGGACAAGTCTCAGTGCAGAAGTCACCAGGTCAGAGCAGTTACACTGGATCTACAAGAAATGGGGTCTCTACCAAGAACTATGGACCGTGGCCTGGATCTTTCCTATTTATCTCCACCCGTCCAGTGAGTCCGGAACCAACCAAAGAAACAACACAAAGGCCTCCAGGTATTGTACAGAGATTTTACTGTTGTGATTATTCCCACAAACAACTCAACAGGGCAATTTTATTGAGGAAATGTGGCAAAAAAAATGTGTATAATGTGAAATCCTAGATAATAAATGACTATTTTATGACAAATGAATTGATCCAAACATGCAAAATGTGCAATTGTGTAAATAACAGTGAATTTAGCACCAAACTGGGAATTCATCTGCAAAGTGTCTGTACTGAGAAATGTTCACGTGTATGTCTGCAGTAAATAATGGTGAATTCTGGAAAGATGTCATAAAATCTACCAAATATTAGGCATATAATATGGAGAGAACAGACTTGGACTGGCCCACAGGACGACAGGAGAATCCTCTGGTGGGCCCTTCTGACATACTACTACACTTACACACCAACATATTCAGTAATTGGCAAATTTCACTTTTTTCACTATGTGCAGACAAAGGAAACATCTCATCATTCATTTTATAAACTACCCCTGGGTAAAATGCTTGACAGTTCTAGTTTCCAAACTGGGGGTCACCTGTGTGAGGTTTCTGCTGTTTAGGTACCTCAGGGGCCCTGCAAATACAACATGGTGCCCGCAATCTATTTTAGCCAAATTTGTGTTCCAACGTTTAAATAGTGCTTCTACCTTTCTGAGCCGGCCAAGTGCCTAACAGAGGTTTCTGACCACATGTGAGGTTTTAGTGTGCTCAGAAGAATCTGGGTGACAAATTTTGGGGTCCATTTTGTCCTGCTATCCTTTGTAAAAGTGAATAGATTGGGGCCAAAGCAACATTTTTAGGCAAAATTTAATTTTTATTTTTTTAGTCCACTTTTCCTTAATTTCTGGTAAAGCACTTGAAGGGTTAATAAACCTCTTGGATGTGGTTTGAGCACTTTGAGGGGTGCGGTTTTTGGAATGCTGTCATTTTGGGTATTTCCCATCACACAGGTTTCTCAAAATCACTTCAAATATGATCTGGTCCCTAAAAAAAAAAATGGTTTTGTAAATTTTGTTGGAAAAATGAAAAATTACCGATACATTGATCATCGTTTTAACTTCCTAACAAAAAAAATAGTTTCACAAATGGTGCGAGTGTAAGGCAGACCAAGTCATGTATTAACCAGTCTGTGACATAACGCTCTAGTCTAAGGGCAGAAAAATTCAAAGTTTGAAATTTGCGACATTTTCATATTTTTGCCAATTTTACGTGTTTTGTTTTTCACAAATGCAAAAAAATATCATCCTAAATTCACCAGTATCATGATGGGTAATATGTCCCGAAAAACAATCTCCGAATCACTGGGGTCCATTGACGCGTTCCAGAGTTATTACATCACAAAGTGACCCTGGTCAGATGTCTACAATTTGGCCTGATCATTAAAGGAAATCTGTCAGCAGGATTTCACATCCCAAACTATTTATATTTGCATGTAGATCTTCCAAAGCTCTGCTCAGCGACACCTTTACACGGCCGGTGTGTTCCTCCATTACTGAGGAACTGGAGTTTGATCGGATGTCCAAATCGCTATTAGTAGATATGAAGGCTCTTTATCTCGCCCAGTGTCGCCTCCTGCTGGACTGGCAGCTGAAGTCACACACCGCATAGAGGCTGTCAATCCAGCAGGAGGAGGCGGTGCTGGGTGGGGAATAGAGCTGGAGTGACGGAGGCTTCACATCTACAGTCTTGTTTGCAGATCAATTCACATGCTGATTTCTCAGTAATGGAGGAAAGGACTGGCCGTGTAATGGAATTGCTGGACTTGTTTTTGAAAAAGCTACAAAAACATAAATAGTTTGGGTTGTGATATCCTGCGTTAAGGATTTCTAGTATGTTGTTGGCCCCTTTTAAAAAAATATATATATCTAATATATAAAGCTGAATGTGTGTGTGTATGTGTGTGTATGTGTGTGTGTGTGTATGTATGTCCGGGATTGGCATCCGCACCGTCGCAGCTACAGCCACAAAATTTTGCACACACACATTTCTGGACCCCGAGAGCGTCATAGGCTATGTTTCGAGGGGAAATTTTAACACCGCTCTTTACAGTTATTCGCCAAAAAACCTGCCTCCATTAAAGTGAATGGAGCTGGGAGCCACAGTGCAGCCAGAACTTCAGAAGAATGCACAGCCACGCCCTTATATGGAATGTTGTGTGTCACAATGCAGCCAGGGAAAGAGACAGACACAAAGAGACAGACAGACGGGGAAAGAGACAGACGGGGAAAGAGACAGACGGGGAAAGAGACAGACGGGGAAAGAGACAGACGGGGAAAGAGACAGACGGGGAAAGAGACAGACGGGGAAAGAGACAGACGGGGAAAGAGACAGACGGGGAAAGAGACAGACGGGGAAAGAGACAGACGGGGAAAGAGACAGACGGGGAAAGAGACAGACGGGGAAAGAGACAGACGGGGAAAGAGACAGACGGGGAAAGAGACAGACGGGAAAAGAGACAGACGGGGAAAGAGACAGACGGGGAAAGAGACAGACGGGGAAAGAGACAGACGGGGAAAGAGACAGACGGGGAAAGAGACAGACGGGGAAAGAGACAGACGGGGAAAGAGACAGACGGGGAAAGAGACAGACACAAACGGGGAAAAAGACAGAGAGATATATACAGAGGGGGAGACAGACAGAGAATGGGAGAGAAACAGAGAGACAGTTACTATCCCGGGCAGCGCCGGGTGCTATGTTGTGAGGCGAAATTTTAACCCCGCGCGTTGCAATTTACCAATAAATTTTGCCCCTATCTACATAATGAGGAAAAAGTGAAACGAAAAGTGTTGGGGGCAAATTGACAGCTGCCAGATGTGAACAAGGGGGACTTAAAGAATAAGAGTGATGGCGCCAAAGAGTATATACCGTACATATGCAGTAGTAACAAGGAGGATTTGCGGGGCACTACTTCCACTGAGGACTGTCCACATTAGACAAACAGCGACTTGTTGCAGAAAGCACACACGGTGCTGTTAATCTCTGCTATGACCAGAGAAAACTTCCAGGTCGGACTCTACTGAATACAGCTACGGGGTGCTTGTTCCAAAAGCATCAGAACATGGAACATTAGGCACAGGAAGAAAAAAGGGAACAGCACTCACCAGTAATTGCTGTGAAGTATTCAGGTTTTATTCCATGATCGGAGGATACATGCTTCGGCGTAACAGGGAGGGAATGAGGATGGTTAGCACAAAAAGACTACGGCCGTTTCGCCCCTGTAGGTGGGGCTTCGACGGGTCTTACAAATTAGTGACCTCACTAGCAGGTTATAAAAAAGCATTAAGCTCCAATCATGTGTGCAGGTGAGTTAAAAAACATTAAAAACAAAAAAGCCCAAAATGGACTTGATATCACTAAATGGAACGCAATGACGGACACATTGTTTTAACATTATATGATGATGTAATAAATTATACTTTTTCAACCCAAAAATACGACTAAGTAGTTTTTTTCATTAAAGCCTAGCGGACCCATAGCATTATATTTAATAATATACTCAGCTTCCTTTTGCAAAAGGACCTTATGAGTATCACCACCTCTTGGAGACGGTTCAACTAATTCTAATCCAGCAAACATTAAAACGTTGCAATTTGCTTCATGAAAATTTTTCACATGCTGGATCATCTTAGTTGCTCCAATTCCTGTGGATATGGAATTTCTATGTTCGCGGAAACGCACGAAGAGTGGTCTAATCGTCTTCCCTATGTAGTATAAACCACAAGGACAGAAGACTATATAAATTACCATTTTGGTTCTACAAGTAATCAAATGTTTAGTCCTGTGCCAGGCATTGCCCACTTTTAAAGATTTACCAGTAAGATGGTACTGACAGAATGAACAATTACCACATTTGTGGTTACCCAAAGGACTAAGGTTATGCAGCCAGGTTGTGGTTGGTGTGTAGCATTTTTTTACTAGTATGTCTCCGATGTTTTTAGACCGTCTGTATGTAATTAACGGTCTATTTTTAGCTGAATCTGCTAAATCTCTGTCTTTTTCTATTAGGTGCCAGTTTTTATTTATTGTAGTCCTAATGATGTTGTCCATTGGACTATACTTAAAATTAAAAATCAGACGTTTTTGTGCATTATTTTGCTGATCTGGATTGGAACCTATTTTTCTGGACAATTTTTTATTTTTTATTTTTTCCTCTGCAACTTTTTTGCTAGCTCGTTCCTGCGCTGCAATTACCTCGGCTCTTGGGTAACCGCGTTCTAAAAATCTTTTCTGAAGATCCTGAATTTGTTCGTTCAATTTCTCAATGTCATTTGTAATTCTGTAAACTCGCAAAAACTGGCTGTATGGGATGGATTTGAGGACGTGTCTTGGGTGGGCACTTTTATGGTGTAATAAGTTATTCACTGCTTTGGGTTTCCTAAAGAATGATCTCTCGTGTGATCTGTCCTTCTTTTATCACTAATTTAACATCTAGGAATTCTATCTCACTTTCTCCATATTGATGAGTGAATAACATGTTATATTTATTTGTTAAATTTAAATGCTGAACAAAAGCTTTTACATCTGCCTCTTCTCCATCCCATACAATCAGGACATCTTCCACAAAGCGTAAATACAATTTTATATGTCTGATAAAGGGATTATTCAGACTATATACCAGATCCTCTTCCACTGTGGCTAGATATAAATTTGCAAATGTGCAAGCCACCGGTGTCCCCATCGCCACCCCACTATGTTGTAAGAACCAATCATTACCGAATTTAAAAGCATTATGTGTGAGAACAAAAAATAAAGCTTCTTCAATAAAATTAATTTGTTCTGGGGCTTCTCCTATTTTTCTGAGTCTATCTACAATGACCTCCACTCCTAGGCGTTGTGGTATTCTTGTATATAGACTCTCGATGTCTAAAGACACCCATTTAAAGGAGGGCTGCCAAACAAAATTCTCTAAATGGTACAATAGATCACTTGTGTCTTTTATGAATGATGGAATACATGCCAATAGAGGATGAAGTAGCCAATCAAGGTACTTAGACAAAGGTTCAGTCAGGGAGCCAATTCCTGAGACGATTGGTCTCCCTGGGGGTGCAACAATCGATTTGTGGATTTTAGGAACTGAGTACCAATGAGGTTTAATAGGAAAGGAAGGGAGTAATTTTTCAGCCCTGTTTTTTGTCAGGAATCCCACACTGACCTGTCTATTCAGAAAACTTCTCAATTTTTCTTTAAATTTTACTGTGGGGTCTCCTTTTTGAACTCTATAAACCTCGTTGTTACTGAGTTGATTTGACGCTTCTTTTAAGTAGTATCGCGTGTCCAAAAGCACTATCGCACCCCCCTTGTCTGCTTTTCTTATGGTCACATCTTTCCATGACTGTAGTTTTTTTAAAGCAAGTTTTTCTGCTCCCGATAAATTATCAGGAAAGGTGGGGTAGGACAGTGCTCGTATGTCACGCAACACCACTTCTTGGAACAAGTCAATATTGTTGCCTGGTGAAACTGGTGGAAAAAACGTGGATTTCACTCCTCCTGTAAATATTGAAAATTCCTCATGTGGCTCCCTGACTGAAGAAACATCGCTTCTGGATATATTTTCATCATTAATAGTAGCAATGTTGCCTCTGTCAAAATAGTGTCATTTTCTAAACTTCCGAAATTAAACCCGATGGAATCTGAGCTGCATTGTCTTTCTGACCAATCCGTTGTAGACAAAGTTTTTTTCTTCTTTTTTTCATCAGATTTAATTGAAAAGAATTTTTTCAAGTGCAATTTCCGACAGGCTTTGTACAAATCTATTTCAAAATTTACAATATCAAAGCTTTCTGGGACACAATAGTTATTACACCATAAAAGTGCCCACCCAAGACACGTCCTCAAATCCATCCCATACAGCCAGTTTTTGCGTGTTTACAGAATTACAAATGACATCGAGAAATTGAACGAACAAATTCAGGATCTTCAGAAAAGATTTTTAGAACGCGGTTACCCAAGAGCCGAGGTAATTGCAGCGCAGGAACGAGCTAACAAAAAAGTTGCAGAGGAAAAAATAAAAAATAAAAAATTGTCCAGAAAAATAGGTTCCAATCCAGATCAGCAAAATAATGCACAAAAACGTCTGATTTTTAATTTTAAGTATAGTCCAATGGACAACATCATTAGGACTACAATAAATAAAAACTGGCACCTAATAGAAAAAGACAGAGATTTAGCAGATTCAGCTAAAAATAGACCGTTAATTACATACAGACGGTCTAAAAACATCGGAGACATACTAGTAAAAAATGCTACACACCAACCACAACCTGGCTGCATAACCTTAGTCCTTTGGGTAACCACAAATGTGGTAATTGTTCATTCTGTCAGTACCATCTTACTGGTAAATCTTTAAAAGTGGGCAATGCCTGGCACAGGACTAAACATTTGATTACTTGTAGAACCAAAATGGTAATTTATATAGTCTTCTGTCCTTGTGGTTTATACTACATAGGGAAGACGATTAGACCACTCTTCGTGCGTTTCCACGAACATAGAAATTCCATATCCACAGGAATTGGAGCAACTAAGATGATCCAGCATGTGAAAAATTTTCATGAAGCAAATTGCAACGTTTTAATGTTTGCTGGATTAGAATTAGTTGAACCGTCTCCAAGAGGTGGTGATACTCATAAGGTCCTTTTGCAAAAGGAAGCTGAGTACATTATTAAATATAATGCTATGGGTCCGCTAGGCTTTAATGAAAAAAAACGACTTAGTCGTATTTTTGGGTTGAAAAAGTATAATTTATTACATCATCATATAATGTTAAAACAATGTGTCCGTCATTGCGTTCCATTTAGTGATATCAAGTCCATTTTGGGCTTTTTTGTTTTTAATGTTTTTTAACTCACCTGCACACATGATTGGAGCTTAATGCTTTTTTATAACCTGCTAGTGAGGTCACTAATTTGTAAGACCCGTCGAAGCCCCACCTACAGGGGCGAAACGGCCGTAGTCTTTTTGTGCTAACCATCCTCATTCCCTCCCTGTTACGCCGAAGCATGTATCCTCCGATCATGGAATAAAACCTGAATACTTCACAGCAATTACTGGTGAGTGCTGTTCCCTTTTTTCTTCCTGTGCCTAGTATATACCGTACAGTTATTAAGGTGGGGCCCCGACATGAGATATTCACCACACTCGGGGATATGAACACACAAAATGCGCCACGCACTACCACGTACATGAACACATATACCACTCTCAGCACACATCTCACTACACATACACCAACCTCGCCACATAATCACCCTAAACACACACAAGTCTGGTACATATACCACCCTCAGCACACATCTCACTACACATACACCAACCTCGCCACATAATCACCCTAAACACACACAAGTCTGGTACATATACCACCCTCAGCACACATCTCACCACACACACACCAACCTCGCCACATAATCACCCTAAACACACACAAGTCTGGTACATATACCACCCTAAGCACACATCTCACCACACACACACCAACCTCACCACATAATCACCCTAAACACACACAAGTCTGGTACATATACCACCCTCAGCAGACATTTCACCACACATACACCAACCTCACCACATAATCACCCTAAACACACACAAGTCTGGTACATATACCACCCTCAGCACACATCTCACCACACATACACCAACCTCACCACATAATCACCCTAAACACACACAAGTCTGGTACATATACCACCCTCAGCACACATCTCACCACACATACACCAACCTCACCACATAATCACCCTAAACACACACAAGTCTGGTACATATACCACCCTCAGCACACATCTCACCACACACACACCAACCTCGCCACATAATCACCCTAAACACACACAAGTCTGGTACATATACCACCCTCAGCACATATCTCACCACACACACACCAACCTCGCCACATAATCACCCTAAACACACACAAGTCTGGTACATATACCACCCTCAGCACACATCTCACCACACACACACCAACCTCGCCACATAATCACCCTAAACACACACAAGTCTGGTACATATACCACCCTCAGCACACATCTCACCACACATACACCAACCTCACCACATAATCACCCTAAACACACACAAGTCTGGTACATATACCACCCTCAGCACACATCTCACCACACACACACCAACCTCGCCACATAATCACCCTAAACACACACAAGTCTGGTACATATACCACCCTCAGCACACATCTCACCACACATACACCAACCTCACCACATAATCACCCTAAACACACACAAGTCTGGTACATATACCACCCTCAGCACACATCTCACCACACACACACCAACCTCGCCACATAATCACCCTAAACACACACAAGTCTGGTACATATACCACCCTCAGCACACATCTCACCACACACACACCAACCTCGCCACATAATCACCCTAAACACACACAAGTCTGGTACATATACCACCCTCAGCACACATCTCACCACACACACACCAACCTCACCACATAATCACCCTAAACACACACACGTCTGGTACATATACCACCCTCAGCACACATCTCACCACATACACACACCAACCTCACCACATAATCACCCTAAACACACACAAGTCTGGTACATATACCACCCTCAGCACACATCTCACCACACACACACCAACCTCGCCACATAATCACCCTAAACACACACAAGTCTGGTACATATACCACCCTCAGCACACATCTCACCACACACACACACCAACCTCGCCACATAATCACCCTAAACACACACAAGTCTGGTACATATACCACCCTCATCACACATCTCACCACACATACACCAACCTCGCCACATAATCACCCTAAACACACACAAGTCTGGTACATATACCACCCTCAGCACACATCTCACCACACATACACCAACCTCGCCACATAATCACCCTAAACACACAGAAGTCTGGTACATATACCACCCTCAGCACACATCTCACCACACACACACCAACCTCGCCACATAATCACCCTAAACACACACAAGTCTGGTACATATACCACCATCAGCACACATCTCACCACACACACACCAACCTCGCCACATAATCACCCTAAACACACACAAGTCTAGTATTATCCTTCAAAAATAAAAATCTGATTAATAAGCAGCCAAACTACAAGAACAACAAATGTACCACATAGGAAATACGGCAGCTGTCAGTCACATGACCTGTCTATAGGTGTATGTGTGAGCTAATATATACTGTCAGGGGGAGGGCTTTCTGTTGCCTGGAGATTTATCAGGCTGCCAATAGCAACCAATCACAGCTTAGCTTCTATTTTGCTACAGTTAATTAATCTGAGCTCTGATTGGTTAATATAGGCAACAAAGGACATTCTCAGTATGTGTGCGGTCATAGGATGTTAAATCTGTGAGAAAAAATTGTGAAAACATACCCTGCTGTAACTAAATAAAAGCATAGTGCATATAAACATAGGGTACTTAGTGAACACTGTTTTTGATCAAAAAAAGCATAAAGCTATCCCACCAAACGTCAAGGTGTACCCAGTTGGGATAGTACCTGTTAAATCTGTGTGGAATATCTGTGGTGTTGAGATATATGTTGTGAAATTCTATTAGCTTAGTGTTTGCCTTTTAATAATTACATTTCTATTTGTTTTGTGGTTTTTGTGCAGAATACATTTTTGTTAATACATTCTATTTTGTTAACAGCAGTTATTAACCCGGGCGAAGCCGGATAGTACAGCTAGTATATATATATTATAGTGTGTGTGTGTATATATGTATATATTTGGCTTTTTTCATGAAAGTTGAGCAAGGTTAAGGGATCTGTAATATTGGTATCTCATCACATTAGACTGTGACCACTTCCATTGACTTATGGCCCGCACTGTATACTGGTCACTGGTACCAGGATCAGATCTTGGAGAGAGAACATGAACCTGTAATGGTGACTCCGTCTCAGAGAATTCTTCCCATTTTGTTGCAGTGACGGCTTCTTGTACAACAACCGCGAGAGATTTACCGGGATCTTCTGCAGAGTAAGATTTCTTTTACTTTTATTCCATAGCCTCACTATTTCTGGAGTAAGGCCGGCTTTGCACATTAGAACATCGCATGCCGATGCTGCGATGTCGAGTGCGATAGTCCCTGCCCCCGTCGTACGTGCTATATCTTGTGATAGCTGCCGTAGCGAACATTGTCGTTACGGCAGCTTCACACGCACTCACCCGTCCCGCGACGTCGCTCTGGCCGGCGAACCGCCTCCTTCCTAAGGGGGCGGGTCGTGCGGTGTCACAGCGACGTCACACGGCAGGCGGCCAATAGCGGCGGAGGGGCGGAGATGAGCAGGATGTAAACATCCCGCCCACCTCCTTCCTTCTCATAGCAGCCGGGAGGCAGGTAGGAGAAGTTCCTCGTTCCTGCGGCTTCATACACAGTGATGTGTGCTGCCGCAGGAACGAGGAACAACATCGTACCTGTCACTGCACCGGCATTATGGAAATGTCGGAGACTACACCGATGATACGATAACAACGCTTTTGCGCTCGTTCATCATATCAAAAAGGTTTTACACACTACTACATCGCAAGTGACGCCGGATGTGCGGCACTTTCGATTTGACTCCACCGACATCGCACCTGCGATGTCGTAGTGTGCAAAGCCGGCCTTACACCGCCACTTTTATGCACCAGCAGTGACTGATATTGCAGAGTAGCCACAATCATGGATGGATAATATTGTATTTCTTTCTAATTATCTGATTATTTGCAGGGTGTTGTGTCCAGCTGACTGTCTTACCAATGGGGGATCTGTTTGGGGATCTGATGTGTATACAAATGTAAGATGAAAGCAAAAAGTATTATAAATTCACTGTTATCAAACAGTATAAAAAAGTCACCTGCTGTACCTATAATTTCTCTTAGGATTCCTCTATCTGCCGAGCTGCTATCCATGCTGGAAAAATACCCAATAATGGAGGACAAGTCTCAGTGCAGAAGTCACCAGGTCAGAGCAGTTACACTGGATCTACAAGAAATGGGGTCTCTACCAAGAACTATGGATCGTGGCCTGGATCTTTCCTATTTATCTCCACCAGTCCAGTGAGTCCAGAACCAACCACAGAAACAACACAAAGGCCTCCAGGTATTGTACAGAGATTTTACTGTTGTGATTATTCCCACAAACAACTCAACAGGGCAATTTTATTGAGGAAATGTGGCAAAAAAAATGTGTATAATGTGAAATCCTAGATAATAAATGACTATTTTATGACAAATGAATTGATCCAAACATGCAAAATGTGCAATTGTGTAAATAACAGTGAATTTAGCACCAAACTGGGAATTCATCTGCAAAGTGTCTGTACTGAGAAATGTTCACGTGTATGTCTGCAGTAAATAATGGTGAATTCTGGAAAGATGTCATAAAATCTACCAAATATTAGGCATATAATATGGAGAGAACAGACTTGGACTGGCCCACAGAACGACAGGAGAATCCTCTGGTGGACCCTTCTGACATACTACTACACTTACACACCAACATATTCACTAGTTGGCAAATAACACTTTTTTCACTATTGATATAATGCGCATTCCTCCCAGATGTAAAGTGAAATTGAAAAACCAATACATCTAAACATGGTTAACAAAAACTTGAATCAAATATCAATTATGCATTGGAGATTGTGCACATCTTGCCTTGTCTGTGTTTTAAAGACTAAAAATCCAACCTCTAAATTTTTGAGTCTAAAACAAATACTTTATTGATTAAAATTCAAAACTATGTGATATAACAACAGCCTAGTCCTAGTACCGACTAGGTGTACCATACTTTTTTGGGTAACCCCGCTCCGCGTCAACTGCCCCTAAACTATCCCTATTTAACCTATTGTTGCCAACAAATGGCACCCATCACCAGAAAGTGCAAATAAAGTGTCAAACAGTCTCAAGTCAACTTATGAGGTAGTCAAATATAGTTTCCACAAGTTATAGTGAATATTAGCAACTCACTAATTAAATATACCACATAGGAAAACCGTCCATAAGGAGCTATGTAAGCAAAATATAAATGAGGGAGGAAGGAAACTATACGTAAATAACAATATGCTGTTGGCCTAGATATACAGCAACTAAGATCCCAGCAAGGGGTCACTTATGTGCTGGGACCATTCAAGGAAAAACCCAACGCGTTTCCCTCCTTCCATTTGCGGAGTTCATCAGGAGAGTGGACTAATGGTAGGTCCATAAGCATTAAGTCCATCTGAAAAATGTTCCTGCATTCAAAAGGGTTATGTCAATGGCCCAGTGAACAGTCCCAGGTGCAGACTGTCTATCCGTAATATGATGACTGGATGCCTCACAGGTGGAGGTCCATGCCACCAGCCAGACACCTGGAAAATGGTCCCAGCAGATAAGTGACAAAGTGGGTAAAAACCATTGCTGCAAGTTTCTAAGATGGTGTACATTAAAGGCAAACACTTTAATGGAAATGAGGAAATAATGTTTGAACTATATTTACATAATGTTCAAGCTCTTTGTGCTTGGCACGCCCCACCGTGGCCTGCGGGCACTCGTTGCCGGGCCGATTCTGTCATGGGTGGATGTCGCAGCGGGAAGGTCCGGTTCCGTGACCCCGGCAGTGTTGTTTAAAGGGGTGGTGGGGATTAATTACAAGGGAGGATAGATTCGTGATGCCACCTGTGTACGTGGCAAGATATGTGCCGCCACTGCTATTCAGTTCCCTTGGGGTCGGTCGTGATGCAGCTAAGTTGGTATAGCTCTCCTCAGGTACAGCTGGATTCCAAGGCTGTTGAGAGTAGTAGTCTTCACAAATGGTGGAGATGTAAAGGCGGGGTGCAGGGCTGGAGGCGCAGGCAAATAACTGGGCAACACAGGGATGCAATCTCAATATTTTATTTACTGTTGAAAGTTCCTGTTTACACGACTGGTCAAATGTCACTCCCAGAGTGCTGAGTCCTGCTGTGATGGGCCACAGCCGATCCCGGATAGTTCGGAGACACAACCCAGTACACCCTTCTGTGTTCCTTCCCTGGTTGTCTTCCTGAGCTGGCCTCTCCCACCTGTCCCACGCCTACAAACACCGAGCCCTGAGCCGGTGTCCGCGGACCCTGTCGGGTGGCTTGAAGCTCTATCCCTTGACCCTACCTGGTCACCTTTTCACTGGACATGTGTGGATGTGGCTTCGGTACTTGCAGTAACCTCAGTCTCCGGTTTGCTAGCTGAACCTTGTAGTTCTCCACTAGTTAAGTGGCCTGTCCCCTTTGCGGCCAAGTCCCTCCACTCCGGTATGCCGGCTGTGGATCGAGGCCACGGGTGTATGGCGCACTTCCCTTGGGCTCTAGGATCCCTTCTCACTTGTTCCTGGGCTGAGCTGCTCCAGCTACAGACCACAAGTCTTCACTCCACCGCTTCTACTTCCTGACTGACTAACGTTCTACAGTTTGCTCCCACTAACTAAACTCCACCTCCAAGCTGGCTTCTTTGGACTGTGCTGTCCTTAAAGGTAGACCTTGCCCTAACCATGGCCTGATGGAGTGTTGCTAAATAAAGAGTGTATCTGTGTTTTGTGTATACCGATTTGTGACCTCCTCATTACCCGGGAATGGGATACTACACCTCTGGCTGAGGTGCACTACCTCTGTGGCGACTGGAGCCTCAGATGCGCCACATACTGACGTCAGGTTCCATCAGGTCCTGTATGTAATGACAAGATAGGAGCTCCAAGGCTGGCCCTCAGACTTGAGACCCTGCGCTGTCCTTTATCTCAGAGGGAGGTTTGATGGTATCCAGGTTTGAGCCCCCAGCGTGACCCTAAATTCTGTCCGATCTTACTCCCCCTCTCCCACACCCTCTAGGTGGGCCGGAAAACACAATGACAAAACCCCACAAAAAGACAGACAAGGGAGAATGAAAATTCGTACACACAGTACTCAAAACACAGGAGAGACAATATGTGTAGCAGGGAGCAACAAAAAAGGGAAGAAAGTAACGCACAACAGAGGAACATTCACACCACTCAAAATCACAACACAGATCACCATAAACAGGAAAATTACCAAGACCAGGAGCGCTGGAGCTTATGCTGAAGCTATAATTGGCGCAAACTGGAAGGAAGCCGTGCTTTAAATAGGGAGGAGACAGCTGCAGGAAGCAATTAGCAACCTGAGCTCTTAGGCTGGAGTCACTCTTGCGTATGACTCTCAAGAATACAATGTGAGAAAATCTGGCATTGCACTCCGCCCCATGTAAGACAATGCTACAGCTCAGATGTGTGCTTTTCCTCAGCCCTTATCGGACTGAAGAAAAAATCACAGCATGCTCTGATTGTCTGCAAGAGCTGTATCATAGACTTGTATGGGTGTGAGAGAACCATCGGACTGCACTCGAATGTTATCCAAGTGCAGTGCGATATATGCATAGGCTGACAATGGAGGAGATGGGGAGATGTTGTGAATGTCAGTTATGCTTTTGCTGCTGTGAGGCTCCCTCTTGTGGCCAGGAATGGTTTGGACAAAGACCAGGTGTGCTGGAGCAATGGGCGTTTCCATTGCTAACTCTCTGCCTATTTAAACCTTGGTCTGCTGGCAGTCTGCGCCGGTTATCACTTGTTCTTTATTTTCTTTATTTCACCAGCCTTCTCTTCTTGCTCCAGACCACATCTACCCCAGATAAGTGCTTGGTTCTTTCTTAGTTGTTTGGTTCTTTTTGTTCTTATCTGGGTTTGTAATTTACTGTGGTAATTGTCAGTTTATTTGCATGCAGGAATCTTCCCTCTTTGTTGCTTAGCTGGGAAGCTCCCTGCAGCTATGTTTGGAGTTTTGCTCCTATATGTCCATGTGTTTGTTGCTTCTTGATTTTGTACTGTTCCTGTTTTCTTTTCATTGGTTTGACAAGAGCGCCTGATATAGGACGGAGTGCAGATTGTGCGATCTGAGGACTTTTTTGTACTATCAGGTATTTGGATTTTTGTAGGGTTTTTCTCTGGCCACCATCAGCCCCTTTCCTATCCTTTCCTATTTAGTCAGTGGGGCCTCACCTTTGCTAATCCTATCATCCATCTGTGTATTGTGTTTTCCTAATTCACCGTAGTCTTTGAATGTGGGGGGCTTGCTATACCTTTTGCGGTCTATTTCTGAGGCAGAGTTATTCATCCTTCCTTCCTTTAGGATAGCTAGTTCTCTGGCTGGGTTTGCGGTGCATAGGATGTTAGTTCACCCCTCAGCTACTTCAAGTGTTGATGGTTAGTAAGGGGATGGCGGCCAGATTAGTTGCCAATGCTCTTATCACCTTTTTGCCTATGATCTATTGTGATCTTTCATGGTTTCGGATCATAACAGGGAGATTAACCCCTCCCTCTCCTCTGCAGCTGTGACCACAAGATCGGGTCACAGTCGCATGACACTCGGCTCATGCTCGCAGCACTCCGCTCTGAGACCTGGCTGTGTTCATAACGTTTATCGCAGGAGCCTAGCGGCACATACATGGAGCTTTGTAGTCCAAATAGTGGCATTTTGCCCAGACATGGATGTTTTTAACCTAGATAGTGGCATTTAAGTTAGGTTCCTGGATTACAGAGATATACCTTGCCGTTGGTGTCCGGGCTTACGTGCATTGGCCAATACATAAACTAAATATCTCTCTTTTGCAGTAATGCAGAACCATATTTTCCCTTATACATTTTTGGCTTTTCAGTGTGCAGCTGTATGCATTTTATAGTTACTATGTTTTTTTAGCTAGCACTTGTTCACATTTGTTGGATGTTAGGGTCAGTTTTTTTGAATATTCACAGCAGAGCCTGAGTCGGGGGTCATTACTATATCACATCCGTTGCTCTCGGATTGGATGCCATACGCTAATGTGACCCCGCCCTTAGGTCCTACTCACCAGTCTGCAGGAATTAACTCCTGCAGAACTGAAGATCAGTTAACCTAAACCAGCCGACGCTCGGCTCTGGCTAGACAATACAGGAGTCTCAGGTTGCTTGTCAGACTCTGTGGTGTTGACAGTATCTGATGACTCCGCGCCAGCAGGTGTGTGTGGCGCCCCTGAGGCTTCAGGTGCTACAGGGTACTGCACCCATATTAGGGTGTAGTACTTATCCCGGGTTCTGGGAAGGTTGATGCCAGTTTACACTTACACCAACACACAGCAACACTGGGTTGCCCTCCCCAATGGGGACCGGGCCAGGGTCGGATCACAGTAGGGGGTGACTACAGCAGTGGGTTTATAGGACGCCACCACACCAAGAGCTCCCCAGATCCACTGGACTGGGGACTCTGGGTCAAGGAGAAGCAACCACTAGGGGGATTCAGGAGCACACAGTGGGAAGAGCAGGTTGACCTGGTGAGAACAGAGAGCGGCTGGGGGCAACAGCTGAAAACACACAACTACAACAGGGAGTTCAGCTTCAGACACAGAGCAGAGTGGACATGCCTCGTGCAGCTCTGTGGGCCAAGGCATTCAAGACAGTCACTAGGGAGAAGCAGGGCAGCTGCTTCCACAGGACCGGCGCTGTCGGGATACAGAATCCTAGGGCAGGCATACTTCAAGTTGTCTACCAACTCTGCAAGGGTCATGGGGTACGGCTACAGAAAGTCACTGGACCCGTCCCATGAGTCTGCAGCAAATAGCATATAGGATCCTGGGTTGAGGACCGGCCCCACAATGGAACCACACTATCAACATACAGAAAGGGACACTTTACTGACTCCGGGACCTTCAAGTGCTTCACGCCACAGGGTCCGATAACTAGCGCATCAAAGGAGGATAGGGCTCACAGGCTGACACACACACACACTGGACTTGATCTTTCACGGCTCTGGGATTGGCTGGAGCCCATCGTGGCAATGAACGGTATCCTGGACAGCGTCTGAAAGACTTGTGAGTAAAAAGACCTTGAACCGCAGCCCCGGTCTCTGCCTCTCTTTTACCGGCACCCAGTGCTGCGGCGCCAATGGGGACTACCATCACCCCTGCCAGGGTAATCCCGCTCCACCTGTGGGGAGCGACACTATCCCGGCTGCACTTGACATCTCTCCCGGTGAGGGACCCTGCAGCGGCGGCCCCACTCCTGGTCGCGTACCATAGGTGGCGTCACGTTCCTAATAAACTTTCCTAAACCCCTGACTACCACCATCCTGATTACAAACCTTCCAACCCTCCTTCCTGTACACCTCGGGGCAACAGAACCGTGCCACGCCACCCCGTGACAACTCAGAGGATCTGCACTCCGGCCCGGCAACAAGTAGGTTAAAAGACCTGACCCGTGGGGCGCTACATGTGCAGAGCCAAAAATCAATTGACAGGTCCCTTATGACCGGTGCCTTATGACAGGTCCCTTATGACAGGTCCCTTATGACAGGTCCCTTATGACCGGTGCCTTATGACAGGTGCCTTATGACTTCATATCTTTAATATAGTATTGTGATTATTATAACTTGGCTTTGTGGAAGCAGTGTCAGAGGTATGCCATAACTGGATGCCACAATGTCATTACCAGTACAACCAGCAGCATCTTATTGGAAACCAAAATATATTCTAAACATTTTATTTTTAATACATTCAGATCATTAAAGGCTTTTTCCAAGTCTATTTGGATCCAGGAAAACCTCATTGAGTAGAACAGATTGGCACTAAAGCACATTGGCTGGTCAGAAAATGGAGGCAAAACCAGTCATGGAAAATAATAACCTTAATTAATTACAAATATTTCCATATTATTTTTTATGAGGAGCGAATACAGCCAACAGCCCCAATTTTGCAAAACAATGCCATGGTAGAGTTTAGCAAAACCAAGCCCAAAATTAGGTGTTTGTGGGCACTGCCGGGGGTCCAGGTGGGACTCTCACGGCCTACATTTTTCACTACAAATGTTGTAAAAGATCCATCGCAGGGCTCATCTAATCGATGTTATTATTTTTTTTTTATCCAGTACAAGCCTCATGTTCAACTACTGCAAGAGTCTTAAAAGAATCCTTTACAGAGTAAGTATTGTCTTTATATCATATATAACCAGTTATAAAAGGAGATTTACATTGTGGGAAGCCCCTCTCCCCAGCTGCAGTTTGCTTAAATAAATAAATGGTTTTCTCCCCCTCCCAGGGTCCAGCGCTGGCGCTCTGCTGCTGTTCTCGGTGTCGTCTGCAGCACCAGCGCTGCAGCCGATAACTGAAGCTGGCAGCTCTGCCCGAGTTGATGGCATAGGCCGCTGAGCTCACTGATTGTCTGCAGCGCTGTTGATGTGATGTCAGCTCTGCAGACAATAATAGACACCGAGAACAGCATCATGGACTCCGCACTAGACCAGGAGAAGGTGAGTAAAGTATTTTTCTTAGTTTTTTTTTTAAACAAATTGCTGCAGAAAAATCCCTTAAGGGCTATATTCACACGTCAGTGCTGGATTTCCCATTAGGCACAGCAGGCACTGTGCCTAGGGCCTACACATTTTTTAGGGCCTATGAACTGTAGAGAAGAAATATCTAGAGATAAAAAAATAATGCGGATTAATACGTTTTTATGTGGTTTTAATAGGGATTTCCAATAAACTAGAATCCTACAATATCTGACAACACATTGAAATGAATCCAGACCAATGAAGGCAGCTTCTTACGGCTTCTAATTCACTAAAGTCATTAATGACGTCTTCAAATTCCAGACTTTTTGTAAATTCACTTTCAATGCACAGAAGAGCCAAAGATGAGCCATGGGTGATTGTAAAATGTCCTTAATGTGCCTCCGCTTCGGAAATGATCGTTCCCCTTCGGCACTAGACCCAAGTATCGCTAAATACATTCTGAGCAATGTGAACGCTGGGAAAGCTGGAAGCCCGTGTATCTTTAATTTGAGATCTCAACATTTGAAGAACGGACTTTTTGTCCTTTTATACAAAGTAGAAAACATTAGAAACTCCTCAACAAATCCCTCCTCCGAGTCTGGTGAATCCGTGTCCACTAACATACGGGACTTTAGTTTAATTTCATCTCTTCACATGGCCTTGTCTGTGAGGAAACTGAATATCTCATAAATTAATTTGTAATTACTGATTCCAATGGAGTATGGAATCTAAACTTTCCATACATTTTGTATTTAAAGGGAAGCTGTCAGATGCAATATGCACTCAGAGCCACGAGCGGTGCTGGGTGTATACTGCTAATCCCTGCCTAACAGTCCCTGTATACACTAGCATAGATAAAGAGATCTAAAGAAAAAGGATTTCTAAAGATCTTTTATCTTATGCTAATGAGCCAGGGGACTAGTCCCCTGGGCGTTATATCCCACCGACTGTACATTGACAATGCCCTGTACATTCGCCATGACGAAGTGCCAGCATTCAGAAGCACAGTCACAGCGAACACAGGTACGCGCTGCACCGCTGGTGACGCTGCATTGATTAGCGTGTAAGTATGTCCCTGTGGATGTACTAACATGCTAAGAGGGCGGACTAGCCAAGGGATATAACGCCCTTGTGACTAGTCCCTGGCCTCATTAGCATAAGATAACATCTTTAGGCAATGTGCGCACGTTGCGTACAGTCACTGCAGAAATTTCTGCAGCGATCTGAAGAGCACATGTGCGCTTTAAATCGCTGCAGAAATGTCCGTAGTGAAGCCAATTCCATGCGCTCTGCCTGCAGCTCCTCCCATAGACCGAGCAGGAGCTGCCGGCAAAGCGCAGGAAAGAAGTGACATGTCACTTCTTTTTACGCAGCGCTTTGGCAGTAGCCGAAGCGCTGCACTCTAATACGCCACGTGCGCACGGCCCCTGCACAATCTCCATAGACTGTGCAGGGGACGCAGGACGCATGCAGTTACGCTGCGTTACAAAGCGCAGCGTAACTGCATGTATTTACGCAACGTGCGCACATAGCCTTAGAAATCCTTTTTTCATAGATCCCTTATCTGTGTTAGTGTATACAGGGACGGTTAGGCAGGGATTAGCAGTATACACCCAGAACTGCTCGTGGTCCTGCATATTGCACCTGACAGGTTCCCTTTAAATTGATTTGCCTAGGGCCTATGAAGACCTAAATCCAGCCCTGTCACACGTTGCCTTTTTGTTGCCTTTTTGTATGTTTTTTTAATTTTTGTTTATTCATGAGAATAAAGAGCTGCTTTTTACAGCCCCAGCAAAACCTGAGATGTCAGAGACGTCATTCACATCTGAAGGGGAAGAGAAAAAGTACTGCATAACCGGGAAGCACACCCAACTATCATATAAATAAATAGAATTTTATTGAATTGCATAAACAATTAAAACATACTTAAAAACATATACCCACACCAGGGTCTCTCCATAAATTACAGCAGTATTATAAATGGAATGTTCGCTGTGGTCAATAAGCATGCAAAATCATCATAGTTTACAACATTCCATACAATCCACTATAAATAGAGTAAGGGTATGTGCGCACGTTGCTTTTTACCTGCTTTTTACCTGCTTTTTTGCTGCTTTTTTGCTGCTTTTTCTTCTGCGCTGTTTAATGCCAAAATGTATGTGTTCTTCTATTCAAGCAAAGTCTATGGGAATTTGGGTTTCTTGTTCACACTATGTTGTTCAAAATGATGCCTTTTTGTGGCAGAACTTTGGTCAAAAACTCAGCTTTTCAAAGAAGCAACATGTCAATTGTTCTTGCCATTTGGGTTTTGCACTGCAAAGCTGAGTTTTTGACCAAAGTTCTGCCACAAAAAGGCATCATTTTGAACAACATAGTGTGAACAAGAAACCCAAATTCCCATAGACTTTGCTTGAATAGAAGAACACATCCATTTTGGCATTAAACAGCGCAGAAGAAAAAGCAGCAAAAAAGCAGGTAAAAAGCAGGTAAAAAGCAACGTGCGCACATACCCTAAGAGCAATCAGCAGATCTGCTGGAGCCAGCCACAACCCATAACCTCCTAAGGTAAAAGGATCTCAAGCATAGAAGGAGGCTGAAAATACAAAGTGGCCCCAACCAAACATACAGACCAGTAGTAACCTGTCTACATGTATCAGCTGCAAGCTGTAGAGACCCTGGGATACGCCCCACGCGTATCGCCAGTAGGCTTCATCAGGGACAAAAAGTGGTGCACAATTCAACATCAAATCATCTTATATAGTGTCTAAGCATAATTATGTATGACCTATAGTCACCTGTAAGTTCTGGTCCGGACCAGCTGGAGCTAACGTGCTCCACATGCAAACAGCGCCGTCCATGGTAACACAGCCCATGGTAGGAGCTGAGCAGGTATCTCTGGAACAATATCAAGTTCCAGTAAGAAAAAAAAAAAAAAATCCCGCAGTCATGCGCAAGTGCTAACCCAAACGTCATAATCCCAGCGTCAGTATGTTGTTACAAGAGACGTCATTCACAGACACTCGCTTTCTTTCCTGACTGAAATTGATATCAGCGTGTCAATTCTTTCAATGTTTTTCCTGCTTTTTTTTCTCCAGTGAAAAAAAAGTGCAAAAATGCAACTGTTTTGCTGAAGAAAAAAAATGTAGCAAAAATGTACTGTACGAACAGCCGTGCGCCTCATTCACACCTGTGCAAAAATGTACTGTACGAACAGCCGTGCGCCTCATTCACACCTGTGCAAAAATGTACTGTACGAACAGCCGTGCGCCTCATTCACACCTGTGCAAAAATGTACTGTACGAGCAGCCGTGCGCCTCATTCACACCTGTGCAAAAATATACTGTACGAGCAGCCGTACGCCTCATTCACACCTGTGCAAAAATGTACTGTACGAGCAGCCGTGCGCCTCATTCAATACAAGGATAAGGCTGCACATCAAACATAGATAATGGTATAATGCCTCAAGCATATGGAAAAATATTGGAAAATACAATGAAAAATGCTACTTGCTAATTTGAACATGTGAATAATGAATTGCATACCTGCCATGAATATTAGGAAAAAGGAGATATTTAGCAATCGCATTGATCAATGTAACTGAGCCCCAAGACCTCGTCAAGGTATATCTCTATATTGGGGTCCCTAGCTCTGTGACCCTAACTGTGTCATCTCATTGCAATTAAAAACTGCTGTGGGTGGAGAGGGGTAACTAAGGACTGTCTTATATAGGAGATGGAAAAAAACATGGCCGAAAGGGGCGGAGTTGTGTTCACATTCAGAAAAAAACTACATATAACTGAATAGGATAACTGAAGTGAGCACTAATATGTATATATTATGAGTGCAAGCCAAAAAATACATACTATATAAGGATAAGGCTGCACATCAAACTTAGATAATGGTATAATGCCTCAAGCATATGTAAAAATATTGGAATATACAATGAAAAATGCTACTTGCTAATTTGAATAAAAATGTACTGTATGAACAGCTGTACGCCTCATTCACACCTGTGCAAAAATGCACTTTATGAACAGCTGTACGCCTCATTCACACCTGTGCAAAAATGTACTGTACGAACAGCCGTACGGCTCATTCACACCTGTGTGGGGTAAAATGTACTGTATGAGCAGCGGTACGCCTCATTCGCACCTGTGCAAAAATGTACTGTATGAACAGCTGTACGCCTCATTCGCACCTGTGCAAAAATGTACTGTATGAACAGCTGTACGCCTCATTCGCACCTGTGCAAAAATGTACTGTATGAACAGCTGTATGCCTCATCCGCACCTGTGCAAAAATGTACTGTATGAACAGCTGTACGCCTCATTCGCACCTGTGCAAAAATGTACTGTATGAACAGCTGTACGCCTCATTCGCACCTGTGGAAAAATGTACTGTATGAACAGCCGTGCGCCTCACTCGCACCTGTGCAAAAATGTACTGTACGAGCAGCCGTGCGCCTCATTCACACCTGTGTGGGGTAAAATGTACTGTACGAGCAGCGGTACGCCTCATTCACACCTGCGCTGGGTATTTCTGCATTTTTGACAAACTGCTACAGAGGCTCAGAACAAAGACTTCTCCAGATGTAAACACAGCCCAAAGCGCACAAAGTACCTGGATTCTCCTATATAACCTAACTAGTGATGAGCGAGTGTAATCGCTACTATTCGCTACTCACACGGATAGTACGGTATTCAGGTTACTTGTTATATTTCGAGTTTTTGTGTAGTCGCCTCACAATATTAATTGGTCCCGCCCAGCAGGTTTGACGCATGATTTGCATCCACTAAACAAGCTGGGCTTCTTAACCAATCACAGTAATGCTTCAGCTATCTTGGTTGTGGCATTACTGTGATTGGCTGGCCGCGCAGCATCATAGGGTCTACAAAAGCCTTTTCACCGCCATTCAAGTGCTTCATACTCACCGATCACGGGTGTCACACTGCTCCCGCTGCCGCTCACTCTCCTTCCGGGGCCACTCATTAGGCTCATACATATTCACTTTTTCCCCCGCACACCGGCATCTGTGATTGGTTGCAGTCAGACGCTCCCCCACGATGAGTGACCTGTGTCTGACTGTAACCCAAAACAGCCGCCATTTGACTGGTCTATATTATACAGTAAAATAAATAATTTAAGAAAACCGGGTTCCTAGTCTGCGCCTCCTGTCCCTCCTTTCATCGTCCTTCTGTGCTGATTGATGTGAATGACGTCACCAGCTTCATCCACATCACCGAGCAAAATCTTGCGCCTGCACAAAGAACTCGCCGGTTCGCGCAGGCGCACCTACAGTATGTTTTCAGCTCTAGCTGCAATAGGGCTGAGCGAAGTGTGCCTGCGCGAGCCGGGAATATGTCTGCACAGCACATGAGATTTTGACTGCCTATGTGGATGGCTCCCGAGGCATCATCCACGTCACTTCGCACAGGAGGACGACGAAAGGAGGGACAGGAGGGGCAGATCAGGACGTCCCTCGGGCCGGACAATTTATAAATGGCGATTTTATAAAGGTATTTTTGGGGTCTACAGGGAAGGTCAGGGGGGGAACGGGCACCTTTACAGAATGCAGCACAGGCGCTGCTTAAAGTGCTAGTGTTAGTTTAGATTTCCAAAATCTGGTGCCGGTTCCCTTTAAAGTGGTTTGGGGTAGGTAAAGCCAACCATGTTGCATAACCCCCTCCCTATGAACAGTAACATGCTATGCAGCTCCTTCTGAGAGGTAAAACCAGCCGCCTTCTCCTCAAGAGAAAACGGAAACATGAGCTTAGCCTTACTTTATAATAACATCAATATTTTATTATAATACAATACATGTGCATGGGAAATAAGGGGGTCAAATACTGGATTGATGGAAGGGACGCAAAGTCCATAGTTTTAGGGTCTGTAAAATGCATGCCTTCCGCCTGTCACTAGCAACCGAGGTAAGACCACTAGTTCTGAACTACAACTGCTGAAATCATTGTTCGTTTTTATGTTTTAGTGTCCAGTGCCCTCGTGGTTGCCTTGAAAGTGAAAAACCTGTTTGGGGAACGGACTTCTACACCGATGTAAGATGAAACCTATTCAGAAAATCACGTATAATTGTTGTGGTTGATTCTGCCATCATAGATTTCTGGGGCCCATACAATGTATAGCTCAACCATAAAGGAGGCTTTACACGCTGTGACATCGCTAGCAATTGCACCCGCCCCCGTCGTACGTGCGACATTTGGTGATCGCTGCCGTAGTGAAAATTATCGCTATGGCAGCGTCACACGCACATACCTGGTCAGCGACATCGCTGTGATCGCCGAACAATCCCTCCTTCAAGAGGAAGGTGCGTTCGGCGTCCTAGCGACTTCACTGTAGCGTCACTAATCGGCCGGCCAATAGAAGCGGAGGGGCGGAGATGAGCGGGACATAACATCCCGCCCACCTCCTTCCTTCCGCATTGCCGGAGGATGCAGGTAAGAAGATGTTCGTCGCTCCCGCGGTGTCACACACAGCGATGTGCGCTGCCGCAGGAACGACAAACAACATCGTACCTGCAGCAGCAACAATATTAAGGAAAGAACCAATGTGTCAACAAGCTACGATTTTACACGTTTTTGTGCTCGTTGATCGTCGCTCATTGGTGTCACACGCTGCGATGTCAGTAACGGCGCCGGATGTGCGTCACTAACGACGTGACCCCGACGATATATTGTTACCGATATCGCAGCGTGTAAAGGCCCCGTAAGGCTTCCTATGTACAGAGAGGTGGTATATGGTCTTAGCTGCAGTAGCCAGAGAGAAAACCTCAGAAATAATAAGAGCTCCGTCCGTCGGTGGCCGGTGCCGGCAGGAGGGGTTCTCTGTCCATCATTCCTATAGATCTTTATTCTCCATGTCCAAAAACATCTTCATTGCCTGTAATGACTCTCAAACATGGCAGGGTTCACAGACTTTATGCATTTTACATCTTTTTTTTTTTAGGATTCATCCATCTGCCGAGCAGCTATTCATTCTGGAATTCTGACCAACAATGGAGGGCAAATGATAGTAAAGAAGAAACCGGGGCTGCACATTTACAGAGGCTCCACGAATAATGGCGTCACAAGCAGGAGCTATGGAACATGGGCTGGATCTTTTGTATTACATAATACTTAATATTTGGATATTTTACTAAAATATAAGGATATTGTGAGTGGCACACATAGGAGGCCGGTATAACATTATCATTATGTTATTGTCTATTATTCAATGTTTGGGCTTTACAAGGGAGAAAATTATGTAAGATTAATGTAGAGGAATTATAACAAAATGTCACGTAATGGAAATTATATTCACTCAGGTTACAAAAGTTAAAAGTATAATAAAAAATAAATAGAAAAAAATTATCTAGTGTGTAAACCTAACTAAACCTTTGAACACTCTCATTTACTGCATTATTGCATTGCTTGCATCATAAAATAAAATATATATATATATATAAAAACTTTGATAAAATGGTGTTGGTGTAATAAAAATTACGACTTAATCATACATGTGATTAGTGATGGATGGACCTGCAGATACCCAGATCCAGCCCGGAACTGAGCTCAGATATCTGCCCGGACACCAGTCTCCATATGAGTCTGTGTGAACCAAAATCGCTTTAAAGTGGTGGTAAAAGGCATAGGGGGATTGGAGCAAGCATGTTATACTTACCAGTCTCCTGCACAGCTATAACGCTACTTCCGGGGCCGCTCATTATCCTTCATACGTATGCACTGCTTCCCTCACCCAGCAGCAGTTCCAGTGTCTCTGATTGGTTGCAGTCAGATGTGCCCCCACCCAGTGTCAAAGCGTGTCTGACTGCTTTTCATCACAGATGCTGTGTGCGTGCCAATAATGTAAAAATAAATAAATTGGCATGGGTCCCCACATATTATTATGATATCCAGCACAGATAAAGCATAAGGATACAGGCAACAGCCTCCAGCGTGGTTCCTACCCCCTCCCCAATTTTGATACTCAGCCATGATAAAGCCAACAGCTGGGGGCTGGTATTCTCAAGCTGAGGAGGACCCATAGTTATTGCCTCCCTGGCCAAAAAAAGCAGCATTCAACTGCCAAGGATTGTCCCCTCCATTCGATAAGAAAATCCCGGGACTTTACCCGGCTCATCCCAATTGTCCTGGTGCGGTGGCAATCGGGGTATTAAGGGGTTCATTACATTTCAATACCAAATTTGCACCTCCTGGCAGAAAACAATTTTTTTTATTGCCAGGAGATGCAGGTCTGTGAACTCAGTGACCTCACCTGAGGTCACTGAGTTTTATATGGTCACCTGAGGTCAGTTTACCTGAGGTCACAGGTGGGGTACTCTGGGAACCTCCAGTTATGAACACAAATAAACTCAGTGACGTTACTGCCCATTGCTGCGGCTTAGTCATTCTCTGCCTGGAGCCCACAGTATGCGGTCATGCTCTACTCGCACGCTGTGCCTTCAGTATGTATGTAGCAGAGCTGGAATCATTGTGGGACCTGCATGCAGGTTACATTGGAACTGGGTGTTTTTGTGTTTAATAAAGGGGAGAAAGAAGGTGAGTTTTTTTGCATTCTATTTCAAATAAAGGATTGTTTTGTGTTTTCTTTCTTTTCGCTTACAGATTACTAATGAGGGGGTCTCAGACACCTCCCATTATGGATCTCATGATTAGTGGCAGTTGTGAGCTGTCATTAAACCATTATCAGGATTGCCAGCGCACATGGGCAATTGGGATTAGCCAGGCTCTATTGGACTCAAGGACACCGTTCTTTCCTGGTTCTCCCCTGACCGCTCATTCACTGTATCCTTTGCCGGATCCTCTTCCTCTCCTCTTCCCCACACGGTCGGGGTTCCTCAGGGTTCAGTCCTAGGCCCCCTCCTGTTCTCTCTATACACAGCCCCTATTGGACAAACAATCAGCAGATTTGGTTTCCAGTACCATCTCTATGCTGATGACACCCAACTGTACACATCTTCTCCTGACATCACCCCTGCACTATTACACAATACTACTGATTGTCTGTCCGCTGTCTCCAGCATCATGTCCTCCTCTATCTTAAACTGAACCTGTTAAAAACTGAACTTCGGGGGGGCGGAGCTAGCCGATGGAGTGTTAAGACACAGAAAGGAGCTCCCACAGACCCACGGCAGAACTCCAATAACACAGGCACTAACCGGGCTCCAGGATGGTAATGGCGCGCAGGAGAGGACGGGCAACGAGCACACAGATCCAGGAGGGAGAAGGTGCTGATATCGGCCGCTTTTTTGGGGCTGCAGCCTCTCAGCCTGACACTGCTGCTCTCTCCAAGATGGCGCCGGCAGATACTGAGACAGGAGATAATGCTCAGCAAACATGCAGAGGAGCGACCTCACTGCCCCTACACGTGCTGGCAGCCAGCACAGCTCTAAATGCAGACACATTAAAGCTGGGCACCACAGAGGGGAATACTGATAACCCCTTGCCCCAGACACAACAACGATCTCCAGGGGAGTTACAGGCAGAGCAAGGCTCCAGCCCAATATTACAACAAACTCCAGCAGCTATGGGAAGCAGACCTGCAGCACCCGGAGAGGAGCCTGTAATAAAACCACCACAACAACACACATCACCTAAAGAACAAAAACCCTCCAATTCAAATACCTCCACCAGCAGAAACAAAGGAGACAAGAATAAACCAGACCAGTCACAGGTACAAGAGGAAGATTGGGATTGGAAAGCACATATCAGATCAATTCCAACCAGGCAGGAAATGGACTCTTTGCTGGGGAAACTAAGGGAATCCCACAAGCAGGACATGGCTGCTATACAATCAGAGATCAAACAAATTGGCCAGCGTGTAGCAGCTACAGAAGAGGTGCAGGAACAGATATTTTCCCATATAGAATCACATCAACAAGTCCTATCAGAGCACACAGCCCAGATACAGGACATTTTGACCCATTTAGATGATATCGAGAACCGGCATCGCCGTAATAACTTAAGGATTAGAGGCCTCACAGAGGCAGTGGAACCATCACAGCTGGACGAATGGGCACAAAAATTCTTCACCCGTCTCCTCCAACGTGATCCAGAACAACACACAGAACTGGACCGCATCCACAGATCCCTGGGTCCCAAATCCCCTGACCCGGCCAGACCAAGAGATGTGATATGTCGGGTCCACTTCTATAAAGAAAAGGAGGCCATACTACAAAGATGCAGAGAGAAAGGAGCGGGTACATATAAAGGGACACCCTTGATTGTCCTGCCAGACCTATCACGGAGAACACTACAACTACGTAAGGCCTTAAGACCACTACTCCAGTCCCTTAAAGATAAAGATATTCCATATCGCTGGGGATATCCTTTCCAACGCCAAGAAGAATGGGAAGTCGGCAGTCCTCCGGTCCTTGGGAGATCTTCCTAATTTCTTAGGGACTTTTGAACTGCCTATGATCAGCCTGCCAGATTGGCCAACTCCGGGAGGTCCCACACCCTTACCACCAAGGGAGCAATGGCGACAAGTACAGAACAGACGAGCTGGAGGATCCCCCCGAGATGTACATCGCTGATAATCGCTGACCATCCAGAGAAAGGAAGGAAACATACTGGAGGAGCCAGGAGGCGAGATACATGTTGATTATATTTGACTGTTTATCTACCTACATATCTATAGAGCATAACTATATCAATGCTTTTTCCCACCTCTCCCATCATACCATCTCCTCCTCCCCCCCCCCCCTTTTTTTTTTCCTATTCTCTCTCCCCGCTTCCCACCTTCCCACATTCTCCACACTCTCATCACTCTCTAGCACACACCATATTCAACTCTTACCCCCTCCCCCCCCTTTTTTTTTTTTCCTATTCTCTCCTCCCGCTTGCCAACTTCTGCACACTCTCATCACTCTCTAGCACACACCATATTCAACTCTCTTACCCCCTCCCCCACCTTTTTTTTTTTCCTATTCTCTCTCCCCGCTTCCCACCTTCCCACATTCTCCACACTCTCATCACTCTCTAGCACACACCATATTCAACTCTCTTACCCCCTCCCCCACTTTTTTTTTTTTTTCCTGCCCCCCAAATTTTTCCTGCTTCTCCCCACTGGTCCTTTATCTTCGCATCATTCCCTGCGTTACATAATCCTTCTTTCCCCAGTTGTCTTTCCCCTTCTCCCCTTTTCCCCTTTTCCCCTTCATCTAGATCTGATATTGAGCTCTGGTTTAATTACATTTTTCTAAGTTGGTTGTACCGTGTTCTCCCGGTGCCATATGTTTTATATTTGAAATATATCAAACATTCGGGGGTTGGGAGGAGGGAGGGAAGGAAAAGTTATTGATCATTATTAAATTGCATATGTGGATTGTTATTCATATTTCATGTGGCGGTCTGTCGTGGGGACGGGGGAGCTCTTGAAGTGCCGTAGGCTTCCCGTACCTCTATTAGGGACGTGGCAGAGTGCCACATTAGACAATAGTCTACTAGTAGATACTCAGGAGCAGTAGGCCATCTAGTCCTACTTAGCTTACTTACCTCTTTTCTTTCTCAACTATCTTATTTCTATTCCTCTCTTCTTCTTTTTCCTTTTCTTTTCTCTCTTTCTATCCCCTTCCCACTCTTTTCTGTGATGTCGCACCTAACCTTTTGCACCTACAACACTAAAGGTTTAAATAAACCTGAAAAGAGGAGTCAAATATTATATCGTCTACAGCGGAAGGGAGTTAAAATAGCTCTATTCCAAGAGACACACTTCATAGCTTCCAATACACCTAAATGTAAAACCAAAAATTACCCGACGTGGTTTCATGGCCCACACCCTAGTCGGAAGGCATGCGGGGTTTCCATTGCCTTCCACAAAACGTTCCAGCCAACAATCCTTGACACACTCATTGACCAGGAGGGACGCTGGTTATTTCTTAAAATATCTTTTTTGAATAACATCTATACCATTGCTAACATCTATTTTCCAAATCAAGACCAGGTATCCTTTGGACTGGAGACTTTGAGGGGGCTGGCGGAGTTTGCGGGTGGCACCTGTATCATCGTGGGAGGAGACTTCAACCTCGTTCTAGACCCGGTCCTGGACTCGTCCTCTGGTAGGTCCGCAATCCCCTCCTCGGCACTACGTAGATTGAAAAGGGAACTGACATCCCTTAAATTAGTTGATCTTTGGAGGGTCCTACATCCTGGAGTCAGAGACTACAGTTTTCATTCCACAGTACACAACAGCTACACCAGATTAGATCACATCTTCATATCCCATGACTTGCTGGACAAATCCCCGGGCTGCTCGATGGATGTCTTCCTTTGGTCGGACCACGCACCAGTGTATGGGGAAATTGGGGTAAGGGACAGAGGGGACACGGGACACACCTGGAGATTTAATGATAATCTACTTAAAAATGAGCAGTGTCTGGAAGATATCCATAAGACCATTGCAAATTTCAAAATAGATCATGCGGCAGATCCTACACCAGACCCGGTCAAATGGGAAGCGTTAAAATGTATGATTCGGGGGGTTTGCATATCGCATGGATCCAGAATTAAAAAAGAAAGTGCAAGAGAGCTAAAAGAACTACTGCTGCAGCTAGGCCACAAAGAAACGATAAATAAATCCAGAGCCAGTGATATACTCAAAATAGAAATATCTAACATTCGTCACCAAATATTATCCATACTAGATCGAAAATCGTTGTGTGCCAGGGATAAATTTCGCAGGAATATCTTTGAGTTTGGAGATAAAAGTGGACGATTACTGGCCAGAACCTTACATCCCAGATATGCACAAACTCCAATACTCTCGCTAAACTCCCAGACAGGAACTCAGATCCACTCCACCCCTGACATACTAGAAGAATTTAGAACCTACTATGCAACATCCCAACTCCACATGCCCCATTATCTGACATGAGACACCATAACATCTTAGAATACCTCAATAAATATGCACCAGACCCTCTTGAGGATACAGAGGCTGAGAGCCTAGAAGAGGATTTCTCAGACACTGAACTAGGCGATGCTATTAAAGCCCTTAAAGTTGGCAAAAGTCCTGGCCCCGACGGGTTTACCCCCCGGTTCTACAAAATATGTGGAGAAGCCTGTAGCTCTATAATGTTGAAAGCCTTTAACTCCATAACAAAAACATGCCAGTTCCCTAAACAGACACTTCAAGCCCGAATAACAGTAATCCCAAAACCTGGCAGAGATCCACTAACTTGCGCCAATTACAGACCTATCTCATTAATAAACGTGGATATTAAACTATACTCTAAAATGATAGCTTTGAGATTAGGCCCCTACATTCCCAAGCTGATACACAAAGACCAGGTAGGATTTGTTCCAGGGAGGGAGGCGCGTGATAATACAATTAGAACCCTGTCTTTGGTAGCCCAAGCCCGACAACGCCAAACCCCAATGTGCCTCTTGACAGTCGATGCCGAAAAAGCATTTGACAGAGTCCATTGGGGCTTTCTAGAAGCCACGCTGCAGGCAATTGGCGTTCGTTCGCGCTTACTACAATGGGTAAAGGCCCTATACTGTGAACCAACGGCACAAGTGGGTGTGAACGGACGCCTGTCAACCCCATTCAATATTGGAAATGGCACCAGACAGGGATGCCCTCTATCACCATACCTATACATTTTGGTAATGGAATCCCTGGCAAACGCGCTTAGGAAAAACCCCTCGATAAAGGGGTTACAGATAGGACCAACGTCTCATAAACTGGCACTGTTTGCAGATGACCTCCTGATATATGTGACACAACCAAGGATTAGCTTACCCGCCATACTGCAGGAGTTTGAGACTTTTGGTGGACTCTCCAACTTTAAAGTAAACCTACAAAAAACAGAGATCCTAAACGTATCGCTACCGTCGGTGGAAGAGGATGCCCTCAAACCCATTTTTCCCTTTAAGTGGAATAGCACTTGCATTAAATATTTGGGGATCAGGGTACCTTCTAAACACCAAGACCTATATGAACATAATTTTCCAGACCTTTTAAAAAACATACAAAAAGACCTCACGGCTTGGCATAACCTCCCCATCTCATGGTTTGGCAGAGTCAATACAATTAAAATGGATGTCCTACCCAAAATACTATATATGTTCCAGACAATCCCATTGAATCTAGGAGAAAACTTCTTCCTCAAGTTAAAAAAGATGATCAGCAATTTTGTATGGCGAGGTACCAGATCCCGACTGAAATACTCCATGTTGAACAGGTCTCGCTGTGGTGGAGGGGTGGGGCTACCTGATTTTAAAGCGTACCATGTGGCATCGGTGGGCAATTGCATACTGGATCTCCTCCATAACAGGGACAGAAAATTGTGGGTAGAGATTGAATGTGATCTAGACGCAACCATGACGCAGGGAATCTTCTGGTTATCATCTAGAATCAACTTGGAGACCCTGGGAATTTCCCCGATTCTCTTGTCTCTGGCTACTGCATGGAGGAGGGCCAATAGGCGATATAGGCTGACAGGGGAACCGGGCCCTATGACGCCACTGGTGGGCAACCCTGCATTCCAATGCTGGCTTCACGAAATCCGTCCCAGCTTGATTTCAATGCCAACGGGAGGGATCCCACGTGTTAAAGATGTCATTACTCAACAGGGTTGCAGACCACTGTTGTCCTTGCTAGATGACCGGCAAAGAGAGCCAAGTCATTGGTTTCAATACTTACAACTACGTAGCTTTGTAGACTCTCTGTCTCCGAGATCTGAGATGCATAAGGACTTGACTCCATTTGACAGACTATGTTTCCTTCGAGAAACACCTCCCCACACAGTCTCGATAATCTACAACATAACAGTGTCTGGAGGGACGGGGGGGACCTGCCCGAGTATGTAGGGCAATGGCAGTCAGAACTGAGAAAGACTTTTTCCAAAGAACAGTGGTATAAGTCATTTAACCTAACACACAAATCCACCATCTCATGTAGAATGCAGGAACTCAACTATAAAATCCTCGCACGGTCGTACAGGACACCCGCCAGGCTCCACAGAATGTTTCCAGAGGTCTCAGACACTTGCTGGAGGTGTCAGACCTCGGTGGGCACAATGCTGCATGTTTGGTGGTCTTGTCCAGGGATCCAGGGATTATGGGAAGACGTCTTTGCTCTCTATAATCATTTACATCAAGTGGGAGTGACACCCTCGCCGGAAGTGGCACTCTTCTCAATGTACGGGGGGGCAATCTCTAAGGCGAAGAGAGGTCTGCTCTCATACTTCATGATCTCAATGAGACAGATCATACCGAAACATTGGAGGTCCACCTATACATTGAGAAGACCAGACTGGCTGGGGGCTATGGATGCCCTGAGACGTTTGGAAGAGATAAGAGCATTTGATGAAGGGAGAGACTCACTATGCTTTTCCACCTGGTATCCGTGGCTTCAATTCAGAGAAACACAACAATTCCAATCCTGGTTACACACGGGCACGCTGCCACACTGATGTTTGGCGGGGCGAAGTGGCCCTCCTGATGGGAGGATGGCATGGTGCCACATTACAGAACCCTACAGAATCTCCCCTTCTCTCTTTCTCGTGTTTTCCTTCTTTCTATTCTCTTTCTCCCTCTTCTTCTCCTTTCATCCCTTGCTTTTCTTTCTTTCCCCTCTTTTCCTTCTCTTGCTTATCTAATTAGTGTACATAGGTTTACTTGTTGAAATATATGGCAAGATTATACAGAATGATATTGGCATCTACATATTAAATAGAACAAAAGATAAACGATTGATATATACTTGGGATAAGATGTCATTAAGGATGTTATGAAGAATTTTTCTTGTAAGACCTACGATAAAGTTCACTGTAGTATATGCTGTATAAGATTTAAATGCCCAGACCAAACTGCAACTTTTCCATATTCTGTAAAACCGGGCACTACAAAATTATATATATTCATGCTTTGTTATATAATTTTTCTTGAAAACAATAAAGAAATATTAAACGAAAAACTGAACTTCTCCTGTTTCCTCCCTCTCCTAACCTTCCGATACCCAATATTACCAATTCTGTGTGGTTCTATCATTACGCCCCAGCAGCACGCCCGCTGTCTTGGGGTTATATGTGACTTCGATCTCTCCTTCACTCCCCACATTCGTTCACTTGCTCGTTCTTATCAATTCCACCTCAAAAACATTTCGAGAATTCGACCTTTTCTTACCATTGACGCTGCAAAAACTCTTACTGTCGCTCTTATTCATTCTCGCCTGGATTATTGTAATTCTTTACTAATTGGTCTCCCTGTTACTAAACTCTACCCTCTCCAATCCATTCTGAATGCCGCAGCCAGGATCATTTTCCTCTGCAACCGCTTCACTGATGCCTCTGCTCTGTGCCAGTCATTGCACTGGTTGCCTATCCGCTACAGAATCCAACATAAACTTATCACTCTCACTTACAAAGCTCTCCATGGTTCCGCACCACCTACATCTCCTCCCTCATCTCTATCACCCCACCCGTGCCCTCCTGCTAATGACCTACGACTGACATCCTCAACAATTTGAACCTCCCACTCCCGTCTTCAAGATTTCTCACGAGCTGCGCCTATGCTCTGGAACACACTACCAAGAGCAATCCGATTGATTCCCAACATCCACACCTTTAAGCGGGCCCTAAAAACGCATTTCTTTAGACTAGCCTATCACCTCACTGCCCTGATCTAATCTAGACCCTTTCTGCCCTTCATAACAAAAAATGTACTTCCAATTCTTGTCCCCTGTACCGGTATAAATTCTGGCCAATGACTGGTTCATGCAGCTGGTTTTGAATACCCTATTAAATCGATGGCTGGACCATATATGACAAGCTTCCCCCCCATTCACCTTTTGTGTCTCCCCTATTTCCTCATAGACTGTAGCTTACGAGCACGGCCCTCACTCCTCCTGGTATCCTAATTTTGTTATTTTGTATTGTCTCATATTGTCTGTACATGTCCCCTCTGAATTGTAAAGCGCTGGGGAATATGTTGGCGCTATAGAAATAAAACTTATTATAGGTAAAGTTCCGGGATTGTTGCATCTAATGGATGAGACAATCCTGGATGGCTGCAAGCTGCTATTTTTAGACTGGAGGGGTCCCAAATAACCATGGGTCCTCCCTACCCTGAGAATACCAGCCCCCAGCTGTTGGCTTTATCATGGCTGGGTATCAAAATTGAGAGAGACAGCATGATGATTTTTTTTAAGTATTTATTTAAATAATTTTTGTAAAAGCCGCATGTGGTTCATCTTATTTTGATACACAGCCAAGATAAGCACACGGCCGGCGGTCTGCAGCTTTATCTGTGCTGTGTATCATAATATGGAGGGACCCTACACCAATTTTGTTTATTTATTTTTACACTATAGGCACGCATACAGCATTTGTAATTGCAACCTGTCAAATACGCTGTCACAAAGGGTTGGTGTGCTTCTGACTACAACCAATCACACACCGGGACTGCCGGTGAGCGGGGGAAGCAGTGCATATGTATGAAGGATAATTAGTGGCCCTGGAAGCAGTGTTACAGCAGCGCTGGACACTGGTAAGTATAAAACACCTGCTTTTCCCTTATTTTCCCATTTATTCTTTGTTTAATTACCTGAGTTGCCGGATCCGGATAAGTACCTGGAGTTCCCTGAGAACTCCAGGCCTGGGACCAGAGCTTTGGTACTTTTGAACACAGGCGGATACAGACTTTCACACTCCACATCCGCAGATCACCATGTGTGATACATGAAACTTTTAGTTGCTGAAAACAACTGGGTTTTCATTTAAGGTTTTACATCTATTATAAGTAACATTCCTTCAGAGAAGGTACTCCATATGACCACAATGGCCCATGGTAGATGGCACTGAGAATGGTTGTCTCCCAACTCTTGTCCTACCTGATGAGTTGGCAGCCCGTCAATGCATCCATGCCAAAAATAAATAGGCAGGACCACTCGCGGACACAGAAAGAAAAGGGCCGCTGTGCAAGATCAATAAATGGGCCCTTTGCAGCCCAAGAGCTCATTATAATGTACAATTCTGCCTGGTTTGGGGATAGAAAAAGAATGCTTACCTCTTAGGCCCCTGTGCGGCTATACCACCCGATATAATTAATTTAACACAAGAAGTACACCTACATCTAAGTAAATTAAACATTGACAAATCCCCGGGCCAGATGGCATTCATCCACGAATATTGAGGGAATTGAGCTCCGTAATCGACAGACCGCTGTATCTCATCTTTTTAGACTCGCTTGTAACAGGGTTGGTGCCTCAGGATTGGAGGATTGCTGATGTGGTACCGATATTTAAGAAAGGTAAGAGGGTAGATCCAGGCAACTACCGTCCAGTAAGCCTGACATCAGTAGTATGCAAAACTTTTGAGGGCATTTTAAGGGATGACATGCAAAAATATATTGCAGAAAAGAATATAATAACTGACAAACAGCATGGATTCATGAAAGATAAGTCGTGTCTAACCAACCTGTTGGGGTTCTATGAGGAGGTAAGTGCAGATCTGGATATTGGGAATGCAGCTGATGGGATTTATCTGGACTTTGCGAAGACATTTGATCCTGCACCACATGATAGTGAAACGCCCACGCCGGGGCTTGCAGGGCTCGCACGGTCACCGGGCCGGTGGTATTCGGGGTCAGGCTGTGAGTGGCCCGACCCGGCTTTCGTGACCCCCGGCGGGTTTCAATAAAAGGAAAGTCCGACCGTCAGTCCGGTGTTACAAGGGGGACGGAAGGAGGGTAACTGGGTCCCCGGGGGGGGGGGGCTTGCCATCGCTCTTCCCCAGGAAACTGTACGGGACGGGGATGGGGGTGCTTGCAGCGCCACCCGTGGTTTGCGGCCAGGTGTTAAGCCGCCGCTGCGCAGTCTCTCTCCGGGGCAGGTGTTACGGGCAGCCGGATGGAATCGCTCCCCACGGGTGGAGCGGGGGAGCCCCGGGAGGTTAATGAGACCCAGGGCAACAGTCCTCAGGGATATCGGGGGCATAGTGCGGCAGCATTACTCACAGCAGTCAAGGTGTGCGGTTCCAGTTGTTCTTTATTTAAAGTCCGGTTCACATCGCACCCATGTGCTGGTCCTCGCCGCCTGTAGCCTTTGGTCGGTCCCGGGCAGGTAGGAGGAAGGGGTGTCCGGTGAGGTGTTCTGGGGGTCTCTCCCTTTCGGTGCGTTAGTGCTGTCCCCGTGGCATAGAGCATCTTGGGAACTCGCCGCCTCTCTGTCTCTCTCATCCCCGGTAGCGGACCTAACACAACTGCCACCGGGTACAACTTTCTCTAGGGAACCCCAGTCCTCAGCTCTATTCCCCTCCTCTAGGTGTTATCAGCCCTGGTCTCGTGGCATCTCCTCAACAGGAGCTGTTCTCTGGACGTCTGCACTCCTCTGCAGCCCCTGACGTTCTGCCTAAACTTCTGTGTGCTCTGCACTAAACTCACTCCTTCAGGCCCCCCTCCCCTTGGTTGTCATGGGGACCTGCCTGTGTCCAGCCACCTGCTCATTAACGAGACAGGATGAGTCATGGACTCAAAACTTCATGCTACAAAAGCTATTAACTCCTTCCTGCCTGTGTGGTGTTAGTGTGTGTTGTGGGGACCCTTCTTCCTCCTGCCCGGGAAAAATGGGGTAACATTTAATACCCTGTAATGACCCGTTTACAGGGGCGTTACAATAGCCTTATACTAAAGCTCCAGAAGCAAGGACTAGAGGAAACTATATGCAACTGGGTAAGGAATTGGCTAAAAGATAGGAAACAAAGCGTAGTCATAAATGGTACATTCTCTAAACGGGCTATAGTCAGCAGTGGGGACCGCAGGGATCTGTACTGGGAGCAGTGGGGGCCGCAGTGATCTGTACTGGGAGCAGTGGGGGCCGCAGTGATCTGTACTGGGAGCATTGGGGAGCGCAGGGATCTGTACTGGGAGCAGTGGGGGCCGCGGGGATCTGTACTGGGAGCAGTGGGGACCGCAGGGATCTGTACTGGGAGCAGTGGGGGCCGCAGGGATCTGTACTGGGAGCAGTGGGGACCGCAGGGATCTGTACTGGGAGCAGTGGGGACCACAGGGATCTGTACTGGGAGCAGTGGGGACCACAGGGATCTGTACTGGGAGCAGTGGGGGCCGCAGGGATCTGTACTGGGAGCAGTGGGGACCACAGGGATCTGTACTGGGAGCAGTGGGGACCGCAGGGATCTACTGGGAGCAGTGGGGACCGCAGGGATCTGTACTGGGAGCAGTGGGGGCCGCAGGGATCTGTACTGGGAGCAGTGGGGACCACAGGGATCTGTACTGGGAGCAGTGGGGACCGCAGGGATCTGTACTGGGAGCAGTGGGGGCCGCAGGGATCTGTACTGGGAGCAGTGGGGGCCGCAGGGGTCTGTACTGGGAGCAGTGGGGGCCGCAGGGGTCTGTACTGGGAGCAGTGGGGGCCGCAGGGATCTGTACTGGGAGAACTGGGGACCGCAGGGATCTGTACTGGGAGCAGTGGGGACCGCAGGGATCTGTGCTAGGAACAGTGGGGACCGCAGGGATCTGTACTGGGAACAGTGGGGACCGCAGGGATCTGTACTGGGAGCAGTGGGGACCGCAGGGATATGTACTGGGAGCAGTGGGGACCGCAGAGATCTGTACTGGGAGAAGTGGGGACCGCAGAGATCTGTACTGGGAGCAGTGGGGGACGCAGGGATCTGTACTGGGAGCAGTTGGGGCCGCAGGGATCTGTACTGGGAGCAGTGAGGGCCGCTGGGATCTGTACTGGGAGCAGTGGGGGCCGCAGGGATCTGTACTGGGAGCAGTGGGGACCACAGGGATCTGTACTGGGAGCAGTGGGGGCCGCAGGGATCTGTACTGGGAGCAGTGGGGGCCACAGGGATCTGTACTGGGAGCAGTGGGGACCGCAGGGATCTGTACTGGGAGCAGTGGGGGCTGCAGGGATCTGTACTGGGAGCAGTGGGGGCCGCAGGGATCTGTACTGGGAGCAGTGGGGGCCGCAGGGATCTGTACTGGGAGCAGTGGGGACCGCAGGGATCTGTACTGGGAGCAGTGGGGGCCGCAGGGATCTGTACTGGGAGCAGTGGGGGCCGCAGGGATCTGTACTGGGAGCAGTGGGGGCCGCAGAAATCTGTACTGGGAGCAGTGGGGGCCGCAGGGATCTGTACTGGGAGCAGTGGGGGCCGCAGGGATCTATACTGGGACCGATTCTTTTTAATATCTTTATTAATGACCTTGTGGATGGGATTGATAGTAAAGTGTCAGTCTTTGCTGATGACACCAAACTATGTAGAATATTAAAAACTGACCTTGATAGTATAATATTACAAAATGATCTGGATAAGATGTCAGAATGGGCAGATACTTGGCAAATGCGATGTAATGGTGATAAATGTAAAGTAATGCACCTAGGATGGAGTAATCCTATAACTGCGTATACATTAAATGGAAGTAAACTTGGGACTACAGAACAGGAGAAGGACTTGGGGATTCTTATTACAAGTAAGCTGAGCAGCAGCATCAATGTCAGGCAGCAGCTGCTAAAGCAAACAAGATTCTAGGGTGTATAAAAAGAGAGATTAGATCCCGTGATCCCAACGTATTGTCACCCCTCTATAAATCACTTGTAAGGCCACATCTGGAATATGGGATCCAGTTTTGGGCTCCACATTTTAAGAAGGACATTCAGAAGTTAGAGTCAGTTCAAAGGTGGGCAACTAGACTATTACAAGGAATGGAGGCCGCCCATATGAGGAATGGAGGCCGCCCGTATGATGAGGAATGGAGGCCGCCCGTATGATGAGTAATGGAGGCCGCCCGTATGATGAGTAATGGAGGCCTCACATATGATGAGAGGTTGAAAAAGTTAAATATATTTAGCTTAGAAAAAGACGTCTCAGAGGAGATCTCATTTATATGTATAAATACTTGTGTGGTCAATATAAAGGACGGCGCAGGACTTATTTCTTCCAAAGACAACACTAAGGACCAGGGGCAGTCACTGCGGGGGAAGAAAAGTGATTCCGGCAGCTAAATAGAAAAGGGTTCTTTACAGTTAGAGCAGTCAGACTGTGGAATGTGTTAAAAAGCATTAAAATTAATACATCTAGTTATCAAATATTTTATAGTAAGACATATACGTTCACAGTTCTGTTTATGTTGGAGGGCATAGTTTATTAATTAAGTTTTTATAAGGAATAAGTATTAAAATATCTATATTGAGTATACTTGTGTACTGACATGGAAGGATATATATAAATCCTTCCCGAAGCTTCCAGAAGGTTACGTAATACGGAACTATATTCAACTAAACACCCTATATGGACTGAACAGCTGGTATATAATACACGATGGAGGGGGCCACTGGGCGCTCCTCCACATTGCCTGCTTTCAGAAGACTCCAGTGCTGCAAGATGTGACACGCTGTCCGGCCTAAGAGATGACATCCCCTGCTTTGCCATTCAGGAACCAAAGAGAGATGGGTAAAGACTTCCCATTGATCAGTATGGACTAAATGAACTCTTTTTACATAAGCTGACAAAGTATATTATTTTTCCTTTCTGTAACTGAACCCTGGCAACCATTTTTAAATAGATAAAATACATTTATTTTTTACATTTTTTGAAGTTCTTTCTTTCATGTGCTTTTACGTATTTGAAGAAAAATATATTTAAGAGTATTTTTTTTTTAACAGAATGCGACCACAAGAGGTAGTAATGGCAGATACTAGAACAGGTTTATATCAGGGCTGGATGATTTCCTCAGTGCACAACATTGTTGGTTATAAGTGACTTAGTGACCAAATGTAGAACTGGTGGAGGAAGGGTGAACTAGATGGACCAGGAGCTTTTTTCAACCTATGTAACTGTGTGTTCACCCTTGGGCAGGACAGATGAGACCAGTCAGCCAAAAAGACCAGCATCCATTAGACTTAACTGTCTGGGATGGGAACAGGTTAAGTACCGCGGTCGCAGAGGTGGCCACTGTGACCAGGCCCAGGGGTGCAGGGAGCCCGCCAGCCTCAGCCCCTGATTCAGATAGATGTGTCGGAGGCTGCGGCATCCAGCTCAAATACATCGCAGCACAAAGATCCGTCGGGTCCCTGTACTGAGATGTGCCGGCCGCCGATTAACGCCATGAATATTGCTTCCCACAAACATTATCCTGGGCATGGCGAGCAGAGAATACGCAGACAGCTGCCGCTGCTGCAAGTGGCCGCGCATGACACTGACGTCATGAGCTGCGCCGAACTGGTCAGTTCCCAGCATAGCAGGAGGATGCCGGGGAAGCGCAGGGTAGGTGAGTACCATGGCCACCAGTCGCACAGGGCACCTTCCGGCAGACAGCAGATGGGGCGCCGCAGGGAGCAGCAGTTCACTGTCAGTTGCTGCTCCTGCGGTGCACAGGCTCCAGCACAGGGTGCCCACCCCTCCTCTGTATCCCGTCTGCTCCCGTCTTCATCACACAGAGAGAGGGAGGGGCACCTGCACTGCTGTGGCCGGAGAGATAGAGGGGAGAGGGACGCCTGCACTGCTGTGGCCGGAGAGATAGAGGGGAGAGGGGCGCCTGCACTGATGCGGCCGGAGAGATGGAGGGCTGGAGGGGCGCCTGCACTGCTGCGGCCAGAGAGATAGAGGGGGAGGGGCGCCTGCACTGCTGTGACTGGAGAGATAGAGGGGGAGGGGCGCCTGCACTGCTGCGGCCGGAGATATAGAGGGCTGGAGGGGCGCCTGCACTGCTGCGGCCAGAGAGATAGAGGGCTGGAGGGGCGCCTGCACTGCTGCGGCTGGAGAGAGAGGGCTGGAGGGGCACCTGCACTGCTGCGGCCGGAGAGATAGAGGGGAGAGGGACGCCTGCACTGCTGTGGCCGGAGAGATAGAGGGGAAAGGGACGCCTGCACTGCTGCGGCCAGAGAGATAGAGGGCTGGAGGGGCGCCTGCACTGATGCGGCCGTAGAGATAGAGGGCTGGAGGGGCGCCTGCACTGCTGCGGCCGGAGAGATAGAGGGCTGGAGGGGCGCCTACACTGCTGCGGCTGGAGAGATAGAGGGCTGGAGGGGCACCTGCACTGATGCGGCCGGAGAGATAGAGGGCTGGAGGGGCGCCTGCACTGATGCGGCCGGAGAGATAGAGGGCTGGAGGGGCACCTGCACTGCTGCGGCTGGAAAGATAGAGGGCTGGAGGGGCGCCTGCACTGCTGCGGCCGAAGAGATAGAGGGCTGGAGGGGCGCCTGCACTGATGCGGCCGGAGAGATAGAGGGCTGGAGGGGCGCCTGCACTGCTGCGGCTGGAAAGATAGAGGGCTGGAGGGTCGCCTGCACTGCTGCGGCCGAAGAGATAGAGGGCTGGAGGGGCGCCTGCACTGCTGCGGCCAGAGAGAGAGAAGGGGGAGGGGCGCCTGCACTGCTGCGGCTGGAGAGAGAGAGGGGGAGGGGCGCCTGCACTGCTGCGGCTGGAGAGAGAGAGAGAGAGAGAAGAGAGAGGGGGGCGAGGCGCCTGCACTGCTGTGGCTGGAGAAGCTGCTTCTAAAGACCCCCAGAACTCCAGGAGGCCAAGAAGGAGGTGAGTATAATGTGAATCATGTGTTATGTGTTGTCTGTATGTGTTACCGTGTTTCCTCGAAAGTAAGACAGTGTCTTACATTCTTTTTACCCCCAAAAGTCCCACTATGTCTTACTTTCGGGGTATGTCTTATATTGGAAAAAAATCGCACAGCAATCGCAGCAAGTCTCCATGCAATGTACCGTATGGGGACTTGTCGCGATTGCTGCACATGAGGGCACTGAGGCTGCGTGTTTTTGTATGTTGTCTGTGGTCCTGATGGACCATGGACAACATTACTGCAACATTTCTCGGTAGCTGAGCGTTCGGCTGAGCGCCCGACAGCCGGCATGTGACAGCTCTCAGCTGAGCGCTCAGCCGCCGGCATGTCAGGGCGCTCAACTGGGCGCTCGGCCGCCGGCATGTCAGGGCACTCAGCTGAGCGCTCGGCAGCCGGCGTGTCAGGGCGCTCAGCTGGGCGCTCGGCCACCGGCATGTCAGGGCACTCGGCTGGGCGCCCGACCGCCGGCATGTGACGGCTCTCATCTGGGCGCTCGGCCGCCGGCATGTCAGGGCGCTCAGCTGGGCGCTCGGCCGGTACTGTAAAGAAGAACTGGGCGCTCGGCCGCCGGCATGTCAGGGCACTCAGCTGAGCGCTCGGCCGCCGGCAAGTCAGGGCGCTCAGCTGGGCGCTCGGCCGGTACTGTAAAGAAGAACTGGGCGTCCGACCGCCGGCATGTGACGGCTCTCAGCTGGGCGCTTGGCCGCCGGCATGTCAGGGCGCTCAGCTGAGCGCTCGGCCGCCGGCAAGTCAGGGCGCTCAGCTGGGCGCTCGGCCGCTACTGTAAAGAAGAACTGAGCGCTCGGCCGCCGGCAAGTCAGGGCGCTCAGCTGGGCGCTCGGCCGGTACTGTAAAGAAGAACTGGGCGCCCGACCGCCGGCATGTGACGGCTCTCAGCTGGGCGCTTGGCCGCCGGCATGTCAGGGCGCTCAGCCGCCGGCGTGTCAGGGCGCTCAGCTGAGCGCTCGGCCGCCGGCATGTCAGGGCACTCAGCTGAGCGCTCGGCCGCCGGCAAGTCAGGGCGCTCAGCTGGGCGCTCGGCCGGTACTGTAAAGAAGAACTGGGCGCCCGACCGCCGGCATGTGACGGCTCTCAGCTGGGCGCTTGGCCGCCGGCATGTCAGGGCGCTCAGCTGGGCGCTCGGCCGGTACTGTAAAGAAGAACTGAGTGCTCGGCCGCCGGCAAGTCAGGGCACTCAGCTGGGCGCTTGGCCGGTACTGTAAAGAAGAACTGGGCGCCCGACCGCCGGCATGTGACGGCTCTCAGCTGGGCGCTTGGCCGCCGGCATGTCAGGGCGCTCAGCCGCCGGCGTGTCAGGGCGCTCAGCTGGGCGCTCGGCCGGTACTGTAAAGAAGAACTGGGCGCTCGGCCGCCGGCATGTCAGGGCGCTCAGAAGCCGGCGTGTCAGGGCGCTCAGCTGAGCGCTCGGCCGCCGGCGTGTCAGGGCGCTCAGCTGGGCGCCCGACCGTCGCCATGTGACGGCTCTCAGCTGGGCGCTTGGCCGCCGGCATGTCAGGGCGCTCAGCCGCCGGCGTGTCAGGGCGCTCAGCTGGGCGCTCGGCCGGTACTGTAAAGAAGAACTGGGCGCTCGGCCGCCGGCATGTCAGGGCGCTCAGCTGAGCGCTCGGCCGCCGGCATGTCAGGGCGCTCAGCTGGACGCTCGGCCGCCGGCATGTCAGGGCGCTCAGCTGAGCGCTCGGCCGCCGGCAAGTCAGGGCGCTCGGCCGCCGGCAAGTCAGGGCGCTCAGCTGAGCGCTCGGCCGCCGGCATGTCAGGGCGCTCAGCTGGGCACTCGGCCAGTACTGTAAAGAAGAAAAAAAAAAAATAACGCTTTCCATTTACTATGTCTTACTTTCGGGGTACGTCTTACATTAGCCGACCCCCCCAAAACGCCCACTACGTCTTACTATCGGGGGTGTCTTACTATCGGGGAAACACGGTATGTATAAGATGTGTGTCCTGTATAGTGTGCAATATATGTCTGTCTGTCTGTGTGTGTATACTGTCTGTCTATCTGTCTATACTATCGGTCTGTGTATACTGTCTGTCTGTCTATCCATCCATTCAATCCGTCTATACAAAATTGCATATACCACATTATGAAAGTGAACACCTAGTACAATTATTTATTTATTTATTTTTTACGGTGTGCGGCGTGGTGAGGGGGCTATATATCAGGATGAGTGGGCTATATAGCATGAGGCGCCTATATACCAGGATGGGGTCATGTTCGGGCCATATATACCAGAATGGGCAATGATGGGGACATCATGTGTATATACCAGGGTGGGGCCATATATACCAGGCTATATCCATGATCAGGGTCATACACCAGGATGGGTCCATATATACCGGGATATAGGCATGATGGGGGTCATACACCAGGATGGGTCCATGATGGGGTGATATACCATGATGGGGTCATGATGGGGATATATATACCTGGATGGGGCCGTGATAGTGGACATATATACCAGGATGGGACCATATATACCAGTATATAGCCATGAAGGGGTCATACACCAGGATGGGGCCATGATGTGGCCCAAAATGGGGGGCCTAGGCTCAAACTCTGCATCGGGCCCATCAGACTGTAGTTATGTTACTGGATGGGAATTTCCTTTTAACTTTATAATTGAAAGGAAACTTGTAGCTCTATGGGGAAATTGATCAAGAGGGAAAGTTTTCTGCTTGAGTCTGAGATGGCAGTTGCCCGAAATTATCAAAATGTTGCATAATGATAACTTCTCTGTCTAGAACATTTTGGGGTTTCTTCTTCACTTTTTACACCACCTCTTTATTAAAGTGAGATTTGCAACTTTTTTTTTAAAAAAAAGCAGTAATTCATAAATCTGGGTTACAGCTTATCCGCATTGCTGACCACTTTTTCAAACACTTCTCAAAATAATGATAATAATAATCTTTATTTCTATAGCGCCAACATATTCTGCAGCGCTTTACAATTTAGAAGTTCAATAGCAAAGAGTCATAAGTAACAGTTATAGAAAATTAAAAAGTAGCCAGAGCAACACAACAGGCTTTTCTTCTTTTACAATAAAAAAATTAGCAAATAAGCCCTGATTAATTCCCCATCAGAGGTTTACAAAACTCTGATTCTCTGTGCAGTGCACTATCCTGCTGTGTGTGCGTGTGTGTGTGTGTGTGTGTGCGTGCGTGCGTGCGTGCGTGTGTGTGCGTGCGTGCGTGCGTGTGTGTGCGTGCGTGTGTGTGTGTTTCTCAACCACTAGATAGCGCAGTTGCAATATGAAATCTCCCTACATTACAGGAGGAGTGCGCATCATTTCTTTGGTCCCTTGTCATACTGCACCAATCTGAAGGGCTGCAAAAAAAATTAAAGCACAACGGTACTTACTTAAAACTTGGTTATGCTACTGTATTAATGTATTTGAGAAGGATTTGGGAGACATTCTGCTAAAAAAAAAACCAGTGTGAACACATCCAACTTATGCCTCTTTCAGTGATTCTGGTAGGTGACATTTTTATACGTTCCAGAATCACGGACATACACAGACCTATTATAATCAATGGGTCTGCGCACACGGTAATTTTTTACTGGCCGTGTCTCCGTGCGGTGTACACATGTGTGTCCGTGTGCTCCACACGGAGACATGTTCGTTTTTTTCTGGCATGACTGATGTCCCACGGACCAAACTATGGTGTGATCCATGAAACACGTACCAGAAAAACACGGACATTGAAATGAAAAAGCTTTTTATACTCACCAGTCTCCAGCGACGCTGTGTTCAGCCTCTGCTTTCCGCAGCTTCCTGCCTTGCCAATTACTGTCATGCATATTCATTTATGCAGCCAGAGCCGACCCGGAAGCAGCTGCAGAGGTCAGACAACAGCGGCCAGATGCTGCATCACAGGACTCTTCAGCACCACAGACAGCAGGAGCGGAGACAGGTGAGTTTATCTCCATTTGCAATTACGTATCACTGAGCACAGATCATGGATTGCACATGAACAAGCCACGTGTGTTGTGAATGACGGCACACGGAGTAACATATACATTTTTAACACATCAGTGAAAAAGTCTGTTTTTCACTGACGTATGAAACATGTGTTACACTGAGTTTTTGGAGCAGAAACTCAACTAAATCCTCCTCATAATCAAAAACTAGGTTTTGAGGATTTTTCATTTTTAACATGAAGCATGTTATGGATTGCTACATGACCAGAACCACCATCAGTACATGAATACATCACCAGAGATCAATCACAGTTCCAGGTCAGCCCCATATACAGTTGTATCACATGAACCTGCAACTCCCAGTGTCTCCTTACCATTGTTATCAGTGATCAGACTGCGGACCATACAGGAACCACAGTACCGATGAGATGCAGTCAGGATCGCAAATCATTTTTTTTACATCTAGGTACCTTTTACAGATGACATCTAACGACTCTAATTAAAGGTGTTCCCATCTCTTGTTTCCATCCCTTTTATCATAGTACCAACACCCTGATGGCTTTTCACATCCACAACTCATTTCTGCAGACTTCTCGCTTGTCCGATCTTCTGCAGCAGATCCCGACATGGTGACCTTAAAAATAAAAGTATCATTATACTGCTCCATACATAAAAAATATTTCGCATGTGTCGCGGGCAGAAGGGACGCGCTCGCCACGCTCGGGTCCGGGGCATCTGCTGCTGCTGCTCGGTGGATCGAGCGGTGGGCCGGACCCGGGGACTCGAGCAGCGCTCCTCACCCATGAGTGAAAAGGCATGGTTTGTTTGGGGGGAGAGTTCGTGACGCCACCCACGGGACGTGGTGATGATGGCACCACCGCTGCTGATAACGGGGATTCCAGGAGAAATGGTAGGGAGCAGCTAGGATGTTGTCCCCTCCGTGGGTAGGGGTTGGTGATCCCGAGGCCCGGTGGTGTAATGGCGAGGCTGGATGGTCGGGGTGCAGGGACAGCGCGGCGCGGTGCCGGACGGCACTGGTGTACTCACTCAGACAATCAGTGACAGCGTCTCTGGTAAACCAAAACGGCTGGATAGACGGGTCCCGCAGCTGGCTGCAGTGTTGTTGTGCTCTCCCCGGACGGCTGATGGTGGCTGTCTTTCCCTGTACCTGTTAGAATGTTCTGACTCCTGTGGTTGCCCACCGGTAGTCCGCTCCCCGGCGTATAGGTGCTGTAGGAGCCCGTTTTGCCCGCAGGCGCTGGCCCTTGGATCTCTAGCCTATGGCGGTGGCTGTATATCCTCTCGGTGTGGACTGTTGCCTTCTGTCGGGTCTTGGTTGTTGGGAAACCCCTGGGGTTCCTGTCACACTCGGATTTGACTATTGTCAGCGGCTCCAAGCCTGGTCGGGGTCCGATGGCCCTGCCTGTGTGCTTAACTTCACTCCGCTCCCCGATTCGGTACCAGTGGGCCACCGTCCAACCCCGGTCCTACGGTTCCGCAGAGATCCGCTAACTCCTGCAGACGGCCACCACCGTCTGCCAACCTTGCTGTCAGTGCCTGGGCTCCAACCCAGACACTTGCAGTTTCTGTCCTCTCACTTTCACCTACAAACTGAACTGACTCTTTTCCCGCCTCCAGGCCTGTGAACTCCTCGGTGGGTGGGGCCAACTGCCTGGCTCCGCCCCACCTGGTGTGGACATCAGACCCTGGAGGGAGGCAACAAGGGTTTTTGTCTGACTGTTGTAACTGTCTAGGGTGGGGGTGTGTATGGTGTTATGTCTGTGACTACCTGGCTAGTCCAGGGCGTCACACATGCTGCACCTAAATAAATAATTGACCCTCACTGTGCTTCCTGCACAAATTATCCCCCCCACACGAAACCTCTCTTTAATATCCTCCCGTCCTGAAACTCTATAATTTCCCCTTGTACCATCCATAATGTTCGCCCACACCCTGCACCAGTCCATAAAAGTTCCCCTACACCCTGCACCTGTCATGTAGTGAATAGAGCAAGTCTGGCATATGGCGCAACACACGATAAAACAAGGGGTACACTGGGACACTATAACAACAGTGGGCCCTAGCGATAGTGAGGGGGAAGATGGGACACCTCCTGCACTCACCTGCAGCTGCACCCTGCACTCTTAGAAAGTCATTATACAGGTTCCACACCCGTCTCTGACACCTGAGACCCTGGCAGACCTTGTAAAAACCCTGGCTAGTGAGCTGGCAGGTGAGGAACGCTAGCCCCACCGCTGCACTAATACAACACCAGGAAAAGGAATACAAACGGGATAAAAACAAAAGATAAGGTCCGACTCACAGCTGCAGTCAGAACCAGAACTCCAACCCACACAGCTACTAATGATAAGGGCTCCACCAGCTACTTCCACCTCAAGGTCTAGCTTCCAAATGGATCAGAAAAATTGTCCCCCTCTACTGGGAGAAGAGAGTATATATTTTGGGAATGGAAGTGGTCCCAAACAAAAAGCACCTGAGGAGAAGTAATGATAATGCTACTGGCAAGAAGAAACTGTCATTAACCCTTTGCTCACCAAAGGAAAGAAAACCGTGTTTAATATAAAGAATCTTACATGGCAATGAGACACTCTATCCCTGTGAACCTGTCCCTAGTCTCATAATGCAGAGACATGGCCATGACAGTATCACTCCATAATGTTCCCCACACCCTGCACCACTCCATAATGTCTCCTACACCCTACACTGCTCCATAATGTCTCCTACACCCTGTACCCCTCCATAATATCTCCTACACCCTGTACCCCTCCATAATGTCTCCTACACCCTGCATTGCTCCATAATGTTCCCCTACACCCTGCACCACTCCATAATGTCTCCTACACCCTGAACCCCTCCATAATGTCTCCTACACCCTGTACCCCTCCATAATGTCTCCTACACCCTGCATTGCTCCATAATGTTCCCCTACACCCTGCACCACTCCATAATGTCTCCTACACCCTGAACCCCTCCATAATATCTCCTACACCCTGTACCCCTCCATAATGTCTCCTACACCCTGCATTGCTCCATAATGTTCCCCTACACCCTGCACCACTCCATAATGTCTCCTACACCCTGAACCCCTCCATAATGTCTCCTACACCCTGTACCCCTCCATAATGTCTCCTACACCCTGTACCCCTCCATAATATCTCCTACACCCTGCACCCTTCCATAATGTTCCCCTACACCCTGCACCCTTCCATAATGTCTCCTACACCCTGAACCCCTCCATAATGTCTCAACCCCTCCATAATGTCTCCTACACCCTGTACCCCTCCATAATGTCTCCTACACCCTGCAGCCTTCCATAATGTCTTCTACACCCTGCACCCTTCCATAATGTCTCCTACACCCTGCATCGCTCCATAATGTTCCCCTACACCCTGCACTCCTCCATAATGTCTCCCACAACCTGAACCCCTCCATAATGTCTCCTACACCCTGTACCCCTCCATAATATCTCCTACACCCTGTACCCCTCCATAATGTCTCCTACACCCTGTACCCCTCCATAATGTCTCCTACACCCTGTACCCCTCCATAATGTCTCCTACACCCTGTACCCCTCCATAATGTCTCCTACACCCTGAACTGCTCCATAATGTCTCCTACACCCTGCACCCCTCCATAATGTTCCCCCATACCCTGCACCGCTCCATAATATGCCCCACGTTGCCCCTCTGCATACTTTCCCCCCTTCAAAATAGAATACATTGGCTTGGGTCATTCAAAATTACTACTCATCACACAAAAAGGTACACCGCTCCGAGCACGCGATCATGCAGAAGCTGAGCCCTTATGCTTGATGGGTTTCTCACTTTTAAACAGTCTTTTAAGAGATCTGCGTGAGTCTCAAGACCTTGACACCCCCCCCCCCCCACACACACACCAATCTGTAGGATGTGTCGCAGGGTTTAGAAATGTAAATGATAGGTACATTACAAAGCTTCCAGAGCACTTGTGTAATTTGAATGTCCTCTCCGTTGGGTCAGTCCGGTGCATTATTTTCATAAGTAAATAGTTTATTATTAGTACAATACACTAGGATTACCTAGTGAGATAAAAAAGAAAACATTTAGCTGGATGGACGACTGCGAGCAACAGAAATTAAAGCCACTTGTATGAGAAACCGTCACCTACCCAGCAGCATCAGCTACAGCTAAAGACAGGCACTGTGACCGACCCTATACTACAACACAATAACAAATGGAAAAAAATGAAACTATTCCATGCATTTTCCTTAAGATTGTAGAAAAACGCTCACATATGGTAGAAATAAAATTCAGAACCATGGAACAGATTTTCTGTAAGGCTGTGGACACCTATGGGGGATTTTTAATTATTTTAGCCTACGTTCCCATGATGAGTTTTTGGTGAGTTTTTGATGTTGGAGCATTTCTGCACCTAATATGTAAATTAGATTAGTTATAGGGTGTTTTTTTTTATTGAATTTTTATTGCTTTTTTGTCTTTTATTGATTGAAATTGACATAATGAGGATTTGAAACGCGCACTGCAGGTCAATTTACACTGAGTAAAACAGAAGCGCAGGGGCAGGAGATTTCTATAAATCCATACAGTTTACTGGAACTGTAGACGCTGGTAAAAAAACACATCAAAATCTCACCTACAACGCATGGTGGGCGCAGCCTTACTGCTTGTATCTTGGAATACAGATATTGATTTGTAATTGGATTTTATGACACATTCTGAGCCTCTTTGATCTGCTGCTGCCTTTATCTGAATTCACAGCAAACGGCAGAATTCTATTCACTAAATTGTTCATTCCAGCAGCCAAACCCCCCGATCTTCAGCAGATCCCGTGATCGTCTGAACACTGACCTAAAAGCTAAATTAGGTGATCAACTGTAATGTATAATTCAATTTCGAGTCTACGTTTTACTACTTTTGCACGATAATAATGGTATTTAAAAAATATTTTTTGTGTTACCATATTCTAAGGAAAATCTTTTTTTTTATTTTTCTATTTATAGAGCTGTATGAGGGTTTGTTCCTCGCGGAGTGAGCTGACAATCTAATTTTACACTATCTGATGAGGTTGTCCAGTGGGATCACTCAGACCTACACCAATCGAGGGAATGGGAAATTTGATTCCCGTTAGAATAGTGTGCATTCACTATTGGGCAGCTTGGATTTTTAGCTGGAGTCACACTTGCGTGTGACTTGTGCGAGGATCGCATCGCACTGCCCAAACTAGCCGCCGGCTCTCCTGACAGGAGTGGGTCAGCTTCATGTATTTCTAAGAAGCTGCACACTCCTGGCCTGAGAGCGGGAGGCCGGTCCGGACAGTGCTGTTACAGTTATCAAGGAGAGCCAAGTGTCCAGGAATGGACCCACTGGACCGTACACCGGAATCCCCTGGAGGAGCTAACCTTGAACTAACCCCTATAAAGGGATAGTCAGGCACAGCACCAGAGGGCCTAAATGCATGGCAGCCAGGACCAGTGGATTCAGCTCAGATGGACAGGTAGAAGTTAGGACGGCTGAGCAGTCTAAGGTGCTACGTTAGCTCAGATGGACAGGAGAGTCTCTGAAGTCCGATATGGATTTGCTCAGATGTGATACGGAGGTGGAAACTCAGATGTGGTAACACGGAGGAGATGACTCAGACGTGGCGGCATGAAGGTTATGACTCAGATGTGGTGGTACAGAGGTGGTGGTAGCAGCAGGCTCTAGGAAGAGACACAGGTCAACGGGATCAAGTAACTTGTATTAGGACACAACAAGCAGAACCAGATACAGTAGCGGGTACTGGATCTGAGAACTAGCAACGCACTACGCACTATGGATAGACAACGTTTCTCAGGCATCTCCCCTAAGGAGAGAATGCCTTCAATACTTACAGGAAGATTGCTGACCTCAGGGGTCACTTCCAAGTAATAAGATGCCAGCCCTTTGAGATAGGGGTGTGGTCGCGCACATACTCTTCAGGCACTCCCAGAAGGCCTGCGTGTGGCTTGTAAGCAGGAAGAGGCTGCAGCAGGCCCTGGGGCAGAAACAGGATGCCCGGGACTGCCAGACAGGTGAGGAGAATGGCGCCCCCAAGGGATAAGACTGAGAGCATGCGGAGGTGCAGCGCAGGGATCGGGTGCTACAAGTGCAATGGGATCCGGGCAGTTGGGCATCTGACCTTCCATGTCATTTTATAAGTGATCCAAAAGTTCCCCATTGGGAATAACAATTTCACGATCTACCGATTGGTGCAGGTAGAAGCAGTTGGACACCTGCCTATCAGCGAGTTCTCTCCGGACAAGCCCTTTTTAGGTTTTGTTGCATCAGTCATGCCCACAGACGCTGGGGGCCCCATTGATTATTATCGGTACTGTCTTGGTTCGGTTTTTTTACAACTGCAAGAAAAAGACTAAATGGAACCCATATTAATCAATGGGGCCCTCAGCTTCTGTTTGCTCAACTAATGCAGCAGATCTCTTATTCCTTTTGTTCTAACAATGTAACAGTTTTGAGAAATCCATTCTACAAGGATGTCCTTGTTTTCCCTTTGAACAGATGCACCTCTTGTCCTCACTGCTACCACTATGAGCACAGGACTGTAATCAGCAAATGTCTATTTTTGGATGACATTTAATACAATTTCAAGAAATAAAACATTGCGTACAAAAAACTCCGAGCAAGTTCTGCAAAAAAAACAATAAGGGTCTGAGTGCTGTGACACTTTCATACAGATTCATGCCGCTTCTGTGAGGTTAAAGAGGTTTTCCACTACTTAGAAATTGATGAACTATGTTTATAATAGATCATCAATATCAGATCAGTGGGGGTCCGTCACCCAGTACCCCACCGATCATCTGTAGGCAGTTTCGTTGGCTGCTAGATGTGAACTTTACATAGCTGAATGAAGTGACTGTAACACTTGCAGCTGTAGGGGCAGCGAGCGGAGTTAGTCGACCAACTGGACCACAGAGGAGACCTGGGCTTACCCTTTAGTGGGAGGGACTTAAGCACCTACCGTGAGGCGGACACCAGGTATCCCTCCCCTAGGGCAGTGACCAGAAATGTGGCAGCTGACCCCCAGGACAGGTGACAGACTCAGGTATGGGCATAGGTATCAACAGGTACTGTAAGGATGACTGTGGCAAACAGGCAGGCAGGTATGGACAAATATAGTGGCAGGGACATATAGGTAGAAGAAGGCAGGTACAGGGTAACTGGCACAGGGATAACAAGACAAGAGCACAGGAACATGACAACTAGCTAGCAGGAGATTGGTAACCTAACTAACTGAGGTTGTTGTGCAGGCACCTCCCTTAATGGGAGGGTGCCTCAAATACATAGTGCCTCTTAGTTATAGGCTGAGAGGTATTTCCGGGAAATGGTGCACCAGCCCTTTCAGAGGATGGTTGCTGTGTGTGTGCGCATGCCCTAAGCTCATTCCCAGGGAGCCTGTGCTGCATGCACAGGCCCCGGGAAAGAGGGAGGCAGACGAGCGAGCACATGTGCGGCCGCGGAGCTGCGGGGAAGGACGCTGCGCTGCACTAGCAGTGAGTAAATCAGCGTCCCTGCAGGGAAGCCGGCGTTACAGTGACTAGGAGCTGATAGTCAGTACCTGACAATTAGTGATGAGCGAACTGCTCGGTGCTCGATTAGTGTAACAAGCATTTTGATGCTCTGGTGCTCGGTAATCATTTACTGAGTATAGTGGAAGTCAATAGGAAAACCTTCATGAAGAATGCTCACGTTCCCCATTAACTTCCACTATACTCACTAAATAAGTACCAAGCACCACTACACAAAGTATTCAGCTGTGTTGTTTTAGCCGGCTGAAAGATTTTAAACCCCAAGTGGAGGTGGTGGGTGTCAGACCCCCACTGATATATCGATGACCTATTCTAAGCATGGGTGACAAAGACAAAACAATATCTAAGTAGTGGACATCCCCATTAATAGCAGCTCTTTAAATTCCTATGCCTAGTGGTGGCTGCATGGAGATAGGATTATTTCATGTACCCAGAGAAACAGGACTTTCCTTTACATATGTTTCATAAAATAGAACTGTAGACATAAAATGGAGTGGGTTATATTATCTTAATAAAAAAGTATAGTACATAAGACGGGTTCTCAGGGAAGTGTGAGAGACGTGCTGAGTTTTGTTATGGCGTCCTGTGATTTCTGAGTAAACCCCCACTTGGGTCTTTTCCCATGACTCTGTTCAATAAAGTTACAAAAATACGTACAGTAATATTCCGAGAAGCTAAAATATGCAAACATGGAATTTAGGAATTTTGGCACTGCATTACTGCTATTGGAAAAATGAGATACTTGGTTTACAAATTGGTCAATTTGTGTAAGCCCGATAGCCAACAACAAGGCCTACTTCTGTTTGTCGGTACCTTATCTTAATATGCCTCTATCCGAGTTAAAAAATCTACAAGTATTGGGTAGGTAGGATCCAGCTAAATGAAAACCCTCTGGCTGAAGGGCGGAGTGCTCAGTCCGAAAGGCCTATTCTTGTAAGCCCAACAGCCAGTGACAAGGCGTACCTCGTTTGTCGGGACCCTATCCTAATACGCTTCTATGTGGGTTAATATCTAAAGGATAATGGAGGATCATCTGAATAATGCAATGTTGTACAGATTTACACAGTTCTGTATATTGCTATACAGCGATGGAAGCTATCATTTCTTCATGTTCATTGGACGTGGATTCACGTTGGACATTGACTATCTAATAACCTTATATGAGGGGGTAATACCAATATGAGAAGTTGTGTATAGCACTGGTATTTAAAATTTAACCTTTATTAATTCCTGTATTAAAATTATAGGACCAATCAGGTGATACCACAAGGTAAACAAAAAAACAAAAAGACACAAAGTACAGATTGGATGCATACAATATATCAACAGGAGTTATATCCAATTCCCACACGGTCCTCCCGGTTCAGATATATACATCCAAATGATTAAAGTGACATTGTGCAAAAAAACGTGATCCTCCCAAAATTGCACTCTTGCCCTTAGATTAACACTCTTTTTAAAGTGGCTACGTGCAAATACAAGGATTATCCACAAATCACAGAAAACACTGGGGTATAATCAGGGAGGAAAAGCAATGGTTTTTGTAAAACTGGTGCTCAAAAAGTGCAAAATAGTGCAATCATTGGTGGTAGTGGGACTTATGCTCACCGTCTATCCCACTATTCACCAATGAAACCATATGTTACCTTACAATATATGGGGGGGCGACTCACTAACGCGCCACACAGTACCCCTAAGGTAACAAACTCAACGTCCTCCTTCCCGACGCGTTTCCTCAAAAGAGATTCATCAGGGGATAGGGAGGCTGTGTTGTCAGAGGCATGTTGAGCTAAGAAATGAGAAACCAAGTGATAGCTTGGAGGTGTGAGACTTATAAAGTGCCTTGTGCCGCCCACTGCATCAATCATGCCACACCTGTGAGTCAGGTGAGCTTTAGATAACAAGACGTCTATGTTAAGCCTTAATTGCAGAGGGTGGAGCTAGCTCTATAGTGCTTGCATAATGCTCACATCCACATAAAGGGGTGGGGGCGTTTCACCCGTTCATGTGACCAAAACAAAACAACACGTCATCATTCCCTTCATCAAAGATTATCCATAATCATGTGAGCGAATGGTGTTCTGCGGGCGTATGAGTAAATCAACAGCGGGATCAACGCTAGGTCACCCAGACAGAACATATCCTCATATAGTAGGCAGGTAGAGGTAAAGACCCAGTGGTCACATGACCAAAACATGGACGCGTGTTATCGCCACACCCCCAACCTGTTACTCATCACAATGCGGCCAATTACCGATTACTACCGCATGACGTACAGGGAGGAGAGGGGCGTCTCCATCGATCATGTGTTAGTGCGTCATCGTCACGTGACCCTATATGCCACACCATACATGGTGGCGTAGCTTAATAGGATATAATATAGAAGGGACATTCCATGCCATTAGGTGACCGGCAAACGACAATGCATCATTATCACATAACTGGTCGTACATTCGCCTTGCAAAAGACGTCCTCATATGGGGGGCAGTTAGGAGCGCACCACGCGGCCACGTGATCGGACAAGGAAGCACGTGACCGCCACATCCATCAGCCGTCACTCATCACAATGCGACCAATCAGCAGTTCTCTACTGCGTGACGTGCAAAGAAGAAGAGAGCGTCCCCACCGGTCAAATGACCGACATGTATTAGCACACATAAAAAAACGCTGCCTATCACTCATTCTCCGCCGGCCCATCTTGCTCTAGCAAACAGGTTCCTTAAATTGATGATAGGTATATGTATATTGTTTATATATGCAGTGTTGTCAATAAGGAGATGATTACTAAGGCACGATAGAACCCCATAAAAAAGGGATCCATAAGTCTCACATCATGGTCAGGATTAATGTTAGAAGGACGGAGTTTTACCGTCTGACCGACTGTTCTTATCAAAAGAACAGGATATTTTATTAGTATTTTTTGGTATTTTTTATGGATCTGACACGGGTTGGTGCGAAAAGAAGGCATTCAGAGATTTCGGAGCGTATATCATGTATTTATAAATGTAAATGGTCTATCCGGAAATGGAACATCGAGTAAGGGGATCTGATAGTCGATACAAAGAAGGGGGGGGGGGGGGCCGGGGGTGGCCTGAAGATGACTTCAGAGAAGCCCCCCCCCAATACTGCTGATTGGTCGCATTGTGATGAGTGACGGCTGATGGATGTGGCGGTCACGCGCTTCCTTGTCCGATCACGTGGCCGCGTGGTGCACTCCTAACTGCCCCCCATATGAGGACGTCTTTTGCAAGGCGAATGTACGACCAGTTATGTGATAATGATGCATTGTCGTTTGCCGGTCACCTAATGGCATGGAATGTCCCTTCTATATTATATCCTATTAAGCTACGCCACCATGTATGGTGTGGCATATAGGGTCACGTGACGATGACGCACTAACACATGATCGTTGGAGACGCCCCTCTCCTCCCTGTACGTCATGCGGTAGTAATCGGTAATTGGCCGCATTGTGATGAGTAACAGGTTGGGGGTGTGGCGATAACACGCGTCCGTGTTTTGGTCATGTGACCACTGGGTCTTTACCTCTACCTGCCTACTATATGAGGATATGTTCTGTCTGGGTGACCTAGCGTTGATCCCGCTGTTGATTTACTCATACGCCCGCAGAACACCATTCGCTCACATGATTATGGATAATCTTTGATGAAGGGAATGATGACGTGTTGTTTTGTTTTGGTCACATGAACGGGTGAAACGCCCCCACCCCTTTATGTGGATGTGAGCATTATGCAAGCACTATAGAGCTAGCTCCACCCTCTGCAATTAAGGCTTAACATAGACGTCTTGTTATCTAAAGCTCACCTGACTCACAGGTGTGGCATGATTGATGCAGTGGGCGGCACAAGGCACTTTATAAGTCTCACACCTCCAAGCTATCACTTGGTTTCTCATTTCTTAGCTCAACATGCCTCTGACAACACAGCCTCCCTATCCCCTGATGAATCTCTTTTGAGGAAACGCGTCGGGAAGGAGGACGTTGAGTTTGTTACCTTAGGGGTACTGTGTGGCGCGTTAGTGAGTCGCCCCCCCCATATATTGTAAGGTAACATATGGTTTCATTGGTGAATAGTGGGATAGACGGTGAGCATAAGTCCCACTACCACCAATGATTGCACTATTTTGCACTTTTTGAGCACCAGTTTTACAAAAACCATTGTTTTTCCTCCCTGATTATACCCCAGTGTTTTCTGTGATCTGTGGATAATCCTTGTATTTGCATGTAGCCACTTTAAAAAGAGTGTTAATCTAAGGGCAAGAGTGCAATTTTGGGAGGATCACGGTTTTTTGCACAATGTCACTTTAATCATTTGGATGTATATATCTGAACCGGGAGGACCGTGTGGGAATTGGATATAACTCCTGTTGATATATTGTATGCATCCAATCTGTACTTTGTGTCTTTTTGTTTTTTTGTTTACCTTGTGGTATCACCTGATTGGTCCTATAATTTTAATAGAGGAATTAATAAAGATTAAATTTTATCTAATAACCTTAAATCCAATATAGAGCAGAGAAACAGACAAGGAGGTCGAGCAAAGCTCAACTACACAATTTGCCTAGCACTCTGCAGGCTTAATTTGTATATGGAAATGGAGTGGGAAGATGTAGAAGAGCAATCATGGGAAACCACATCATAACTCTCCCAAACATTTACATTTGTTTGTTAATTAATAAAGATCATGTCAGATCAGTATATATATATATAATATATATATCCATTACTGCGCAAAAGTTGTACTGCAAAAAGAGAAATCTAAATCAAATCAATATTTGGTGTGACCACGCTTTGTCTTTAAGAAAGCATCAATTCTCCAAGATACACTTGCACACAATGATTGAAGAAAATTGGCAGGAAGGTTGTTACAAACATCTTGGAAAACTAAAAACGAAATGTTCCGTGGAGTGAAGCTTGGGCAAATCCTTCTGTTTCTACATGTGATCCTACATAGACTGGATGATGTTGAGATAGAGGCTCTATGGGGACCGTATCATCACTTCCAGGACTCATTTTTCTTTACAATGAAGAAGTAAAGAAAAATATTGATTTGACTTCGATTATATGCTGCATTGAACCTCAGACACAACTTCTTACTGGAATTGGCATGTGCACAAACAAGAAATTGACATAATAGGAAAATGTCCAAGAAGAACATAAATGTAGAATAGCAAGTAATTTTTTACAAAATGATGGTATCATTTGCTCCACAAATAAATATATATATATATATATATATATATATATATATATATATATATATATATAATTTTTATATATATATATATATATATATATATATATATATATATATATATATATATATGTGTGTGTGTGTGATTTTAATGGTAAATAAGCTCTCCCATCAAAATATTTTATCCTCTTAATATATTGCAATTATCATATTATACAGTCATATGAAAAAGTCTGGGCACCCCTATTAATGTTAACCTTTTTTCTTTATAACAATTTGGGTTTTTGCAGCAGCTATTTCAGTTTCATATATCTAATAACTGATGGACTCCGTAATATTTCTGGATTGAAATGAGGTTTATTGTACTAACAGAAAATGTGCAATCCGCATTTAAACAAAATTTGACCGGTGCAAAAGTATGGGCACCCTTATCAATTTCTTGATTTGAACCCTCCTAACTACTTTTTACTGACTTACTAAAGCACTAAATTGGTTTTGTAACCTCATTGAGCTTTGAACTTCATAGGCAGGTGTATCCAATCATGAGAAAAGGTATTTAAGGTGGCCACTTGCAAGTAGTTCTCCTATTTGAATCTCCTATGAAGAGTGGCATCATGGGCGCCTCTAAACAACTGTCAAATGATCTGAAAACAAAGATTATTCAACATAGTTGTTCAGGGGAAGGATACAAAACGTTGTCTCAGAGATTTAAACTGTCAGTTTCCACTGTGAGGAACATAGTAAGGAAATGGAAGAACACAGGTACAGTTCTTGTTAAGCCCAGAAGTGGCAGGCCAAGAAAAATATCAGAAAGGCAGAGAAGAAGAATGGTGAGAACAGTCAAGGACAATCCACAGACCACCTCCAAAGACCTGCAGCTTCATCTTGCTGCAGATGGTGTCACTGTGCATCGGTCAACAATACAGCGCATGTTGCACAAGGAGAAGCTGTATGGGAGAGTGATGCGAAAGAAGCCGTTTCTGCAAGCACGCCACAAACAGAGTCGCCTGAGGTATGCAAAAGCACATTTGGACAAGCCAGTTACATTTTGGAAGAAGTTCCTGTGGACTGATGAAACAAAGATTGAGTTGCTTGGTCATACAAAAAGGCGTTATGCATGGAGGCAAAAAAACACGGCATTCCAAGAAAAGCACTTGCTACCCACAGTAAAATTTGGTGGAGGTTCCATCATGCTTTTGGGCTGTGTGGCCAATGCCGGCATCGGGAATCTTGTTAAAGTTGAGGGTCGCATGGATTCAACTCAGTATCAGCAGATTCTTGACAATAATGTGCAAGAATCAGTGATGAAGTTGAAGTTACGCAGGGGATGGATATTTCAGCAAGACAATGATCCAAAACACCGCTCCAAACCTACTCAGGCATTCATGCAGAGGAACAATTACAATGTTCTGGAATGGCCATCCCAGTCCCCAGACCTGAATATCATTGAAAATCTGTGGGATGATGTGAAGCATGCTGTCCATGCTCGGCGACCATCAAACTTAACTGAACTGGAATTGTTTTGTAAACAGGAGTGGTCAAATATACCTTCACCCAGGATCCAGGAACTCATTAAAAGCTACAGGAAGCCACTAGAGGCTGTGATTTTTGCAAAAGTAGGATCTACAAAATATTAATGTCACTTTTATGTTGAGGTGCCCATACTTTTGCAACGGTCCAATTTTGTTTAAATGCGGATTGCACATTTTCTGTTAGTACGATAAACCTCATATCAATCCAGAAATATTACTGAGTCCATCAGTTATTAGATATATGAAACTGAAATAGCTGCTGCAAAAACCCAAATTGTTATAAAGAAAAAAGGTTAACATTAATAGGGGTGCCCAAACTTTTTCATATGATTGTATAGCACTGAGTACTTACAATTGCTCATTTTCCCTTCTACCCAGTTAATTCTTCTCTTTACTTTGCTCTTTTTAGAAACAGGAAGTCACTTTTCCCTGCATGAGTCATCCTCTTCTTCTACTCCTGACCCAGATGCTCTACACCTGCCCTTGGCAAGTGACTTTTCCAGTGATTTCTCATGTTGGGAAGAGACATCTTGTTTCTACATAGAGCTTAGAAGGATTTAGTTTGTCTGTTTTTAATCATATGATGTCATAGACCTAATGGAAAAGAGAATAATTAACTGGGTAGGAGGGAAAAATGAGCAATTGTAACGATGGTACTACTGCGTTTACCATCCCGACTGCTCTACTGTTCCTGTCACTGTCTCCTGCTACTGGACCCTGAGCACGACACAAAGGTCTCCAGGGAGTGCACTTATGGTGTGCACATCTCCCTTCCCTCTTAAAGGGCCGGTGTACGATATTTCGGATGTGCCGCTTTGCCTATGGGAGGTGCCTGAGCAACGTGTTCGTCCTGTTTGTACATGGATGCTAGTTGTCAGATCCGTATCCTACGGCCATATCCTGTGCCTGCCAATCTGTACCGGTGTCCAGTACCCACCCAACTAAAGGTGTACCTGTATTTGTCAGAACCTGCTTTCTTGCTAGTATTGGCCGTCCATTCTTCACTTGCCATCCAATTTGTTAGTCATCCTGCCTGCACCTGAGGCTGTCCTTATATCCCTCACTCCTGGGGTCAGCTTCTACGGTACCAAGAGATCCCCTAAAGTGGTAAATGGTGGCTACCTTCCAGCACAAGCCTAACCTCACCATCAGAGGCTCTAATAAAGGTGAGGTAGTTGCTTAGTCACGTCCCTCCACAGTGAAGCCGTACATGTGCCACAGTAGGTCAACATCCTCCTGCATAACAGCAATATATTAAGAGGAAACATTTTTTGCTGGGAATGCTTCTTTAAACATCAGATAGATCCGGTCTCGTTGTGACGCTAGTCACAAATGAAAAGTTGTGAGGCAGGGCAGACAAGCGTTCTGGGGTCAAGTAAGGGGATAAACAGAGGCGTAGACAGGTCACGGTCTGGAGTCAGAATACCCGGAGGGTAGTGGATAAGAGCAAAGGGGCTAAACAAACGGGATGGTTAAAACGAGGTTCAAGGTCAGGCAGCAATAGATTAATCAGAGCACAGGAATGCAGGACCACTAAACACAATGCTATGACTGGCAGAGTGCTGGGAAAAACTGCTCAGCTAAGCAGCTGGGCAATCACCGGGAAAAAGGAACGCATGAATAACTCAGCACCTCCCAGAATCAGATTGGACAACCGAGCTGTCACTCACCACACTGGCGGCTAAGCACACCCCAGTACCAGATTGGATGACTGAGCCATCGCTCCCCACACTGACAACTCCGCACACCCCAGTACCAGATTGGATGACTGAGCCATCGCTCCCCACACTGACAGCTCAGCACACCCCAGTACCAGATTGGATGACTGAGCCATCGCTCCCCACACTGACAGCTCAGCACACCCCAGTACCAGACTGGATGACTGAGCCATCGCTCCCCACACTGACGGTTCAGCACACCCCAGTACCAGATTGGACAACCGAGCTGTCACTCACCACACTGGCGCCTCAACACAACCCAGAACCAGATTGGATGACTGAGCCATCGCTCCCCACACTGACAGCTCAGCACACCCCAGTACCAGACTGGATGACTGAGCCATCGCTCCCCACACTGACAGCTCAGCACACCCCAGTACCAGATTGGATGACTGAGCCATCGCTCCCCACACTGACAGCTCAGCACACCCCAGTACCAGATTGGATGACTGAGCCATCGCTCCCCACACTGACAACTCCGCACACCCCAGTACCAGATTGGATGACTGAGCCATCGCTCCCCACACTGACAGCTCAGCACACCCCAGTACCAGATTGGATGACTGAGCCATCGCTCCCCACACTGACAGCTCAGCACACCCCAGTACCAGATTGGATGACTGAGCCATCGCTCCCCACACTGACAGCTCAGCACACCCCAGTACCAGATTGGATGACTGAGCCATCGCTCCCCACACTGACAACTCCGCACACCCCAGTACCAGATTGGATGACTGAGCCATCGCTCCCCACACTGACAGCTCAGCACACCCCAGTACCAGATTGGATGACTGAGCCATCGCTCCCCACACTGACAGCTCAGCACACCCCAGTACCAGATTGGATGACTGAGCCATCGCTCCCCACACTGACAACTCCGCACACCCCAGTACCAGATTGGATGACTGAGCCATCGCTCCCCACACTGACAGCTCAGCACACCCCAGTACCAGATTGGATGACTGAGCCATCGCTCCCCACACTGACAGCTCAGCACACCCCAGTACCAGATTGGATGACTGAGCCATCGCTCCCCACACTGACAGCTCAGCACACCCCAGTACCAGATTGGATGACTGAGCCATCGCTCCCCACACTGACAACTCCGCACACCCCAGTACCAGATTGGATGACTGAGCCATCGCTCCCCACACTGACAGCTCAGCACACCCCAGTACCAGATTGGATGACTGAGCCATCGCTCCCCACACTGACAGCTCAGCACACCCCAGTACCAGACTGGATGACTGAGCCATCGCTCCCCACACTGACAGCTCAGCACACCCCAGTACCAGATTGGATGATAGCCATCGCTCCCCACACTGGCGGTTCAGCACACCCCAGTACTAGATTGGATGACTGAGCAATCGCTCCCCACACTGACGGCTCCGCACACCCCAGTACCAGATTGGATGACTGAGCCATCGCTCCCCACACTGGTGGTTCAGCACACCCCAGTACCAGATTGTATGACAGCCATCGCTCCCCACACTGACGGCTCAGCACGCCCCAGTACCAGATTGGATGACAGCCATCGCTCCCCACACTGACGGCTCCGCACACCCCAGTACCAGATTGGATGACTGAGGCTGTCGTTCCCCACACTGACGGCTCCGCACACCCCAGTACCAGATTGGATGACAGCCATCGCTCCCCACACTGACGGCTCCGCACGCCCCAATACCAGATTGGATGACTGAGCCATCGCTCCCCACACTGGCGGCTCAGCACACCCCAGTACCAGATTGGATGACTGAGGCTGTCGTTCCCCACACTGACGGCTCCGCACACCCCAGTACCAGATTGGATGACAGCCATCGCTCCCCACACTGACGGCTCTGCACACCCCAGTACCAGATTGGATGACTGAGCCATCGCTCCCCACACTGACAACTCCGCACACCCCAGTACCAGATTTGATGACTGAGCCATCGCTCCCCACACTGGCGGCTCAGCACACCCCAGTACCAGATTGGATGACTGAGGCTGTCGTTCCCCACACTGACGGCTCCGCACACCCCAGTACCAGATTGGATGACAGCCATCGCTCCCCACACTGACAACTCCGCACACCCCAGTACCAGATTGGATGACAGCCATCGCTCCCCACACTGACGGCTCTGCACGCCCCAATACCAGATTGGATGACTGAGCCATCGCTCCCCACACTGACAACTCCACACACCCCAGTACCAGATTTGATGACTGAGCCATCGCTCCCCACACTGACGGCTCCGCACACCCCAGTACCAGATTGGATGACAGCCATCGCTCCCCACACTGACGGCTCAGCACACCCCAGTACCAGATTGGATGACTGAGCCATCGCTCCCCACACTGACGGCTCAGTACACCCCAGTACCAGATTGGATGACTGAGCCATCGCTCCCCACACTGACGACTCCGCACGCCCCAGTACCAGATTGGATGACTGAGCCATCGCTCCCCACACTGACGGCTCAGCACACCCCAGTACCAGATTGGATGACAGCCATCGCTCCCCACACTGACGGCTCAGCACACCCCAGTACCAGATTGGATGACAGCCATCGCTCCCCACACTGACGGCTCAGTACACCCCAGTACCAGATTGGATGACAGCCATCGCTCCCCACACTGACGGCTCAGTACACCCCAGTACCAGATTGGATGACTGAGCCATCGCTCCCCACACTGACGGCTCCGCACGCCCCAGTACCAGATTGGATGACAGCCATCGCTCCCCACACTGACGGCTCCGCACACCCCAGTACCAGATTGGATGACAGCCATCGCTCCCCACACTGACGGCTCCGCACACCCCAGTACCAGATTGGATGACAGCCATCGCTCCCCACACTGACGGCTCAGCACGCCCCAGTACCAGATTGGATGACTGAGCCATCGCTCCCCACACTGACGGCTCAGCACACCCCAGTACCAGATTGGATGACTGAGCCATCGCTCCCCACACTGACGGCTCCGCACACCCCAGTACCAGATTGGATGACTGAGCCATCGCTCCCCACACTGACGGCTCAGCACGCCCCAGTACCAGATTGGATGACTGAGCCATCGCTCCCCACACTGACGGCTCAGCACGCCCCAGTACCAGATTGGATGACTGAGCCATCGCTCCCCACACTGACGGCTCAGCACACCCCCGTACCAGATTGGATGACAGCCATCGCTCCCCACACTGACGGCTCAGCACACCCCAGTACCAGATTGGATGACAGCCATCGCTCCCCACACTGACGGCTCAGTACACCCCAGTACCAGATTGGATGACAGCCATCGCTCCCCACACTGACGGCTCAGTACACCCCAGTACCAGATTGGATGACTGAGCCATCGCTCCCCACACTGACGGCTCCGCACGCCCCAGTACCAGATTGGATGACAGCCATCGCTCCCCACACTGACGGCTCAGTACACCCCAGTACCAGATTGGATGACTGAGCCATCACTCCCCACACTGGCGGCTCAGCACACCCCAGTACTAGATTGGATGACTGAGCAATCGCTCCCCACACTGACGGCTCAGCACGCCTTTATTCCATAGTTACAGGAAGCAGGAATCATTATGTAAGAATGGATTTTCATGACTGTGATTAGCAGACAATTTGCAGAAGTGGCTTTCCTGCATCTATATTGTCACCATTGCTGAAATCACCAGTTACTGTAAGGCCAGTGCAGATGTGGAGGAGCATTCCTCACATGGTCGTCCCATGATCTGACTCATTTGTGGGGTTTGCCGAGCCTCGAGGTCTCTGTTGTAGACTCCTGGACTTCTAGTTTCTGTTTCGCTTCCTCTCCTCATTAATGATCTGTTCCTTCCTGATTTGATGCTGGTCGTGAGACAATGGCCACTTATGAAGGGTCACCTGAGGCTTGTGCTCATAGTCATTGAAAAGTTCTGTCTGTTCCATTCGATGGAATTAACCAAAATGGATCCATTTTCTAGTTGATCTAATGGATATAGACATAGAGGGGACCTAATGAGTAATATGGGGTCCAATCAATCTCTGGTATCAGTTTTTTAGAATGAATGAAGAAGTTCTTTATTCTACACATTTTCTTCCATTATTATTATTATTATTATTATTATTATTATTATTAAAAGGACACCAAACAAAAACCAATTGGACTACAAACCACTGGGGTCTGTGCTTCTATTTGCAGCACTTAGCCTGATCCGTGTAGGGTAAGATCCCCAAATCGACATGAACACAGCCTTACAGGGGACTGACAACTACGGATTACTTTTGGGCCCTATTGCTTGTGCTATGACATCACCGTGTCCGTATCAATCATCTGTGACATCATGTTGTGTATTATCCCTGTTCTATGATGTACTCTGTGGTTTGTTCATCACTCTTGTACTATAAGATCACTGTGTGAAGTAAATCCTTGCTATAAATTCAGCATTTATTATTCACGTACTGTGACATCACAGTGTGTAGCGCTAGCGTCCCTTCGCACCCCACTCTCCACCATGAGTGCTCACTCACCACTGCGGCCAGCTCTCATCATGTGTCCCAGCGTGTCCTCACTCTTCCACATGTGCGCTCCCTGCTTCCCCCTCTCGGGACCTGAGCACGCGGCGCAGGTTATCCGGGAGTGTTCCTGGGGCATGCATGCTACTGCCCTTTTCTTAAAGGGCCAGCGCATCACTCCCAGGAAGAGCCTCTCAGCTTATCGCTGAGAGGTACTGGGTACATAAGGCACTCTCCCACTAGGGGAGATGCCTGATCAATGTATTTAGTTAGTGGTTCTGTACACTAGCCAGCTAGTTGTCAGGTCCCCTTTTCCACTGTGCTTCTGTTACAGTGCACTACGTCCCTGCCTGTCCAAACGGGCCGTGCCTCCTGCCTCAGCTACCCCAGTAGTTCTTACTACACCAGATACTGTGCCTGTCCTACCCGGCCGTGCCTCTATGCTCTGCTACCCCGGTAGTTCTTGCTACACCAGAGATTATGCCTGTCCAACCCGGCCGTACCACCATCCTCAGCCTGTCTGCTCCTGTGTCCGCCCTTACCCTGGGGGTCAACTTCCACAGTCCCGGTCTCTGCCCTGAGAGTAGCACCTGGCATCCACCTTGTGGTGGGCGCTTAGTCAAGCCCCTCCCACTTAAGGATAAGTCTGGGGTCCTCCTGTCGTCCGGTGAGTCCACTTCAACTTGCCACTTCACCATCTCAGGCGGCGAGTGTTACACAGTGTTTGTTATTCTTGTATTATTTTTATGCTCCCACGATTTCACTGTGTGCACCATCCCTGTTCTGCGATATCACAAGGATTAACACCAATGCATTTCAGACTTCCCTGGCTGCATTTGTGCAGTCAGGCTGTGATTCATGCTGACACAGTTTGGGTAGCATAAATCTGCTGACAAGTTCCCTTTAAACTTGGACTGTGTTTGTCACACAGAGTTTTGCACATAACCCGCTAACTGTCATGGTGGCATCAGACGCTGTTCACATTGCAAATTCTGACACTCCACCTGATGGTTTCTGATCTACATAGGCAGACTCGGGCGTCGATCAGCTGTGCGCTCAGTCGTAGACAGGCTAGCAAGACTTAACCCCTGCTAGCCTGCTTGTTAGGCTTCTGGGATCACATGTGGTAAGGAAGCCAATCACATCTGCTATAGTTTCTGCTGTGTTGGTCTGTGTGCTGAGATGTCCAAGATTTGCTGG